>NC_056726.1:736700025-736977525 GCF_019279795.1 Protopterus annectens | reverse complement strand
AAAAGCCTTACACCAAGCTACTCTGAATGTTCAGTGTAATTAAACAGTCAGTGTAAAGTTTTTGGAATAATTACAGGGTCAGTGTTATTTCTTCTCTGACCTGAAGGACATTGCTAATATTTTTGTGGACAAATTCTCTTCCAACTTCACTCTCCTTCTCCTGTATTCCCCTTCATACTTCTCATCATGGGATCAGTTAGGAACGTTACATCTGTGGGTCCTGTCAATATCTCTGGATGCCTGTTGAGAAGTGTACAGTCCTGTTTAGCAATCCCCTCCCTCAGCTCTTCATGTTTTAAATCAACTAAAAGCTTTATTATGTTCAGAGCCTGCTTTTGTTCTCTCTGACTTTATTAAATGTTTAATAGTTTGCACCAGTGCATTAAAATCATGAAATAGGCCTGAAAAACACACACTCTGCTACCTAAGTAGAAGGCTAAGCAAGGCTGCAACAAGATTTTCTGCCGTAGAATGAAACTGTCTTGCTATATATGGACAATAAACTCTATATAGTACATTTATTTAGCTGCTGTTTCACTTTGGTAACTGATCATGAACCCCTACAGTGCTTATACAAGCAATGGGACACACCAAGGTGTGTTGGCTGGCTTCCTCTCTACATCCATTTAATTTCACTAATAGACATAGGCCTGGTAACAGCCACACAAATGCCACATCCCTTGCCATTCAGTATAGAAATGGCAGCTTGATGCTTGGACTGGGGTCAGTGTGTCATACTGGGTATCTGATGTGTCATAATGGGTATTTAATATACTGGTAATGCTGTTTTGATGTATATACTGCATATTTTATGGTAAAGATTGTATGGTGGTATGTATAAACAACATATTACTATAGTGAAAAATTTGGAATAGCACAATCTAATGAGGATAAGCTGTGAGGGGCTGTCAACAACAGGGATTTTAAGGCCGGGAATGGAGACTCTTTGTAGAACCTGGCCAAAATAAATTGAGGAAAGTGCTAGGAGAATCAATGAATGCTCTTTTTATGTACTGAAAGTATACCTGGAGCATAACTGTGGATTTACCCAAGGAGTACCAAGGAGCGTGTTGATGTATTTGGGGATTAAAAGAAGCTTAACCAGAGTTGCAGTGCCAAGCCTATGAACTGTAAAGAATAACATGTTTTATTGACAAACATCAAAAGTGGACTGACAACAAAAAACTGAACTGTAAGCAATGAAAACATGTCAATCAAGTGTGTTTGCTTTTATTTAAGTTGAACAAAACTTTGCATTGACTTTATCACTGTAAATAAACCACAATTGTCTTGAAGAAAGTGCTTTTAGTGTATTACATATGCTAATATATCTATCACACACACACACACACACACACACACACACACACACACACACACACACACACACACACTCATATATGTGATACTTTATAGGTAGTGTTGGATGAACTACATTAAACTCTACAAATGTCTCTAGAATCATATCATAAGATCCAACCAGGTGTAGCACAGTTCACAAAGAAAAGTAGTTATGACAGAATAAGAAATATTAAACACCTGATAACATATGCTGAGTCAGTATGCACAATCCCTGCAGAATTTATTTATTTATTTACCATTTGTTGACCAGGAAAGACCAACTAGGACAGACCCTATTTTGAGTGGAGGCTCAGGGAGAAACTCTCCAGACGTATGTCTTTGGAATGTGGGAGGACATCTGAGTACCTGGGGGAAACCCACATGAAATGCAGGGAGGATATGCAGCCTCTGAATAGAGGATACTCCAGCTGAGAATTGAGCCAGAGAACCTCTTGCTGTGAGACAACAATATTAACTGCTGCACCATTGCACTGCTGTAAAGTAAAAGTTACCTAAATATTCTTACAGTAAATAGAACTATTACTAAAGTGGAGGTTGTTGGTAGCAAACAACTTTGGATTTCAGTAGCTCATCTGTAAATGCAGAGCCTGCTGCCCTTTCAAGAATGAAATGACCATCACATTGATCACTGCTGCATTAGCGTTAGCTATATGGGTTATATAGTGCCAAGGATATAACAGAACACCAGCTTACAAAGCTTCAGGGACATTCAACACACCCAAACTGTCAGGCAGCTCAAACTGAGCTGATTAAAATACAAGTTTTTTGAGCAAAACCCTTCAGAGCTTTACTGCAGCTGAAGACTATGCTTCTCTGTGGCCTTCAAGGATCAGTGGTTGGCCTGTACTGTTCCTTTGCTGGGTAGATACCTTCCCCTTTGGGGGGAAAAAACATTCATTTTCTTAATTTTGTTATATTACTTTCCTCCTTGGGAAAGTTATTTTAAAACATGGAGTGTTGTGTTTTAATGGGCTTTCTTGAGACTGTAACATACTTTTAAATGGAGGGCTAATTTTTTCTGTCAGTATAAAAGTGTAAATTAACTGAAAACATTTTATTCTGTGGAGAAATTATGTTTATTTTACATTTGAGGGACTGGTATAGCATCTTAAAGTGTGTTTTAATGTGTTTTCTGTCAAAAAGTAACTTTTGCAGACAGGTAATGTTTACTACCATTTCCTACTGATCAACCTTGGGAAAGGGGCACCGGTTTTGGCATGAGCATGGGACAGACTACTGATCCCATGGTGGTCCTTCCTCCAGCCACAAAAAGAAAGAAATAAGCAAACAGTATTTGCTATCAGAGCAGGCTAGTAACTTCATCAGCCACAGGTGGGTAACTCTGCTATGGCCATTTATTGAACCTCAGACTATTCATTTTTTACCCTGGATCCCTCTGGTGTAGCACCTACAGCCACAGTGGACATGATGTTAGCCATGTTCTCTGCAGCTGTTAGGGTACCTTCAGTAGGTAAGAGAGAGCCAATCTTATCATTTCTGACAGAGGGGAAAAGGAAAGTTTCCCAGTTGCATCAGAATGCTGTGCCCATCCATGGGGAAGCTGCTGCTGCCAATAGTAACATGGTTGGCACCATTTTTCTTGTCAAAAAGAATAAAAAACTCAAGCATGTATCTACTCCCCTTCAATTTTCATTGTTTAGAATTAGTTTACTGGGTATGGGAAGTCTTATAGCTTATCAGGAGGAGTGGTAAGCACTAGATAGCCTATCTACCACAAGAGGAGTAGTTTTTGGCCCATAAATTGTAGTTTATTGGCTGTTTGGGCAATGTTTCTGTCTCTTTCAACTTTCTGGTTTAAAAACCTTTGTTTACGTGGGTTTGTGCTCCATGGATCCAGTTTTGGGATCCTGCAGACTACAAGAGCAACAAGAAGGAGAAAAGAGCTACTCTAAATGCCTCCATTTTGATTTTTTCATTATTTACTGCTCTCTGCACTTGTTTTTTGCCATTTTTTTATTTATCTGCATTTATTTAAACTATAATTGCCTTAATATTGCTACAAACTCAAGTGTGCTAGCTTGTACTGCATTTAAAGTGTTTTTGCTACTGTTCTAACTACTTTTCTGCAAAAAAAAAAAAAAAAAAAAAAAAGAAATATGTTCTAAGCTTGTTTCCCGGCATTCTTGTAACTAGTCTAGTCCAGATACAGATTTGCTGTATCCAGGACTGTTTTGTAAGTTTCTGAGCCCCTCAGACATTTCTGTGTTGGAGGGAAGCCTTCTAACATATCAGTGGGAGTGGTAAGCACTAGTTAGCCTATCTACTACAAGAGGAGTGGTGTCTTGTCCAGAAATTGTAGTTTATTGTCCGTTTGGGCATTTTTTCCATCCCTTTCAACTTTCTGGATTAAAAGCCCCTGTTTGCACACCATGCAGCAGTGCTCAGCTGAGGTAGACTATTACCTGTGCCAGAAAGTTTGCTCTTCAATTTTTCCCTTAGAACGAGCTTGTTCTTTTACTTCTTGCACTTCAATTAGTGTAGTTGGCTAGTACTTTAACAGGCTTTTGTAGAATTTATTGTAGCACACCTAGGTGCTATCGGCACTAGCTGTTCCTATGCAGGAACATCACCAGTACATATTAGTTGTGACCACCCCTCCTGGTATGATTGTAGGGCGATTTCCTGTGCTTTCTCCTGCTAACTTGGTGTACATGGGCATTCTGAGACATTGTGGCAACTGTCTAATGTACACAAACAACCATCTCCTCTTAACTCCCAACACTCATACCTGTGAGAGATGCACTTATATCACCAAAACGGAAGCAGTGCACGCTCCAACCAAGACCAGACTAGCTGGTTAAGAGGAGAAGTTCAACACCTGCAACTCACTACATAGAACACACAGCCCTCCAAAACAACAGCCATCACAACCTACACATAGAAACACAAACCACCCATCCACCTTCACGGAGGCTCTCAATAAAAATTCACCTAAACAACAGAGACCCCTGAGACTGAAACACACTCAACCACCACAACACAACACCAACCCCAGAACACATAGCTCACCACCACAGTGTGCCTCTCAACCCAAGCCCTTAAGGCAAAACACTTTGCCCAATGTACTAATCATAGGAGATTCAATTGTGAAGGACACTAATGGCCCATTCACTAGGGTGAACAAGGAGAAGGTGACAGTCAGTTGTTTATCAGGTGCCAGGATCTGCCACATAACACATGCACTCAGGTCACTCCACAACAAGTATAAATATGACTCAGTCATTGTCCATGTACATGTGAATGACCTGAGATGTACCTCCCAGGACTACATGAAAAGAGATGTGATGGAGCTGTTGGGTTATGTGGCCCAAGCAGTTATGACCCTAGCAGTATTTTACCATCACCCAGAATGATACCACAGTACGAGCAGAAAATGATTGACTTCAACAATTGGCTATATTTCTGGTGTCATCCTAAAGGGATCCAGTATCTGTCTGCCTGGGTTGACATGATCAACAGACCTCGATACTTTGCCAGAGATGGCCTGCATCTGTCACCCCTGGGATTCTGGGTACTGGCTAAGGCTCTTGCCACCCCATAGTGCCTTTTTTGGCAGTGTTTCAAAGACCAAAAGTCCACCATAACAGCTACAAACAAATGCAATCTGAGGGTCATGTCAGAAGTCTAAATCTCAAGATGCACTCACTCAAAGCTCTCCTAAAAATGGAGAATGTCGACATCTGTGCTGTAATGGAGACGTGGTTTAAAGAGGCAGAGCACACCCCTGTGCTCCCAGACTAGAACTTATTCCGTACCTTTCGGCCCCAGAATGCGGCCCGAAGCTACAAAGGTGGTGGTGTCTCTATATTCTTAAAGGATACACACACCTCTAGACTGGTAGCCCAGCATAATGCATTCAAGATACTTCAGGTACAACTAACACTGGGTAAGATGGTGATACAAGTCATAGCCTGCTACAGAACCTCAAACATGTACCTAGACTCATACACCAACTTCCTAAGCACCCTGGAATCTATCAAGGTCCAACCCAATGCTCTCATACTGGCTAACTTCAAGTACCCTTCCATCAACTGGGAAAACTATTCAAGTACCAATGTACAGGCCCACGCTTTCTGGAATTTATCAATTCCAATCCCCTGGACCAGCTCATTCTGATCCCCACTAGAGGAAGCAACATCCTCAACCTGGTTATCACCAACATGGGAGACCATTGCTCCACACCTATAGTCAGTTCCTCCCTGGTTAAATCTTACCACAAACTGATCTCCATGGAAATCTCCATCTCACTTACACCCCCTGCTAAGGTGACCACCCAGAAAAACTTCTCTAAAGCCGACTTTGGGCTCCTAAAAGCAGAGGTGGCTAAGTTCTCAGCACCCATGCCAATGGAAAATAGCTGCATGATTGCCAAATCATACACCAATGCATTGTATGAGCATGCACACAAATGCCTTGCTATACCAAATAGAACTAAGATGCCCTTCTCCAAAAGAAAGAAGCCAATCTGGTGGTCCCCAGCCATCAACAAACGCTACAACAGATGGAAGAAAATGTTGCAGAAAAAAATGAAGTTACAAGATTGGAAATCCTCCCTTATCAGTCTCAACAAAAAGCTGAGCTCCCTTATCAAATCCTCTAAAGCCAGCTATGAAGGCAGAATTGCGGTTGGCAACAAAAACAACCACAAAGCTTTCTATAGCTATATCAAAAACCTCAAAGGCAATACCCAGATTTGCTCTGAGTTATTGCACAATGGCACCTTATATAATGATAGCAAAGACAATGATCTGGACCACCACGCTGATAAAATCAATATTTAATGAAACAAAGCAGTACAATAGGTGAGGACTTTCAGGTTAAAAACCCTTCCTCAGACAACATACAAAATGATTCAGACACTTTTTAAATACATGATAGACAATCAAAAACTCAATAGTGTACCCTACTCTTTTTTTAAAATAGGCTTGATGGGAAAAGCTCTATTTAAACCAGGTGCTCTGTCAGCACCCAGGTTAATTATCCATCTAGTTTCACTACATTCTATTATGTTTTTCAAATCACCCCCTCTCCTGGTGGGATGAATGATCTGTAGTACCATAAAAGAAAATGCATGATCAGGGTACGTAAAATGAACAGCATTTTGTACAATCAGCCAAATATATAATATTGCTAGTTAAGCAGTCAGCGTACTGTTTCTATGAGTATTTTCTTCCAGACAACGGATGAATAAACACATTATTATGCCTAATATATTGACAGGCTTTACAGTGTCTACAGGGGAATGTCCCCTGTCATCCCACAACAGACTTCTTAGCCCCCTGTTGATCAGTGCATAACAAATCTTTCAGGTTCTTACTATGTTTAAAGCAAAACATGGGTTCCTAGGTTATTAATTCCTTTACCTTATTATCTGTTAATAAAATTTTCCAATTCTGGCATATAATGTTACATACACCACCCACATCATTGCTGTAATTTAAAGTTACTCGTAGTGGCTGCCCTGTCATATCCATCACCATGTCATTTGTTTCCACATTTCCTGAAAACCAAAGTTTTGCCTTATTCAACCTCTCCTCTTTACTTTTATTAAATTCCTGCTGTACAATGTTATGGTTATAACCCCTTTTCTTGAGATTTGCCATAAGTTCTGTAGACTTCTCTCTATATACCTCATCATTGGTACACAGCCTAGATGTTCGGTTTTACGTTGGTAAGACCAACTGTAGATTAAAAGATAGGGTGTTACAGCATATGTCAGCTATACGTACAGCCAATATACATAATGCCTTGTATCAGCATGTAAAGCAGTACCCTGATCGTGCATTTTCTTTTATGGTACTACAGATCATTCATCCCACCAGGAGAGGGGGTGATTTGAAGAACATAACAGAATGTAGTGAAACTAGATGGATAATTAACCTGGGTGCTGACAGAGCACCTAGTTTAAATTGAGCTATTCCCATCAAGCCTATTTTAAAAAAGAGGAGGGTACACTATTGAGTTTTTGATTGGCTATCATGTATTTAAAAATTGTCTGAATCATTTTGTATGTTGTCTGAAGAAGGGTTTTTAACCTGAAAGCGCTCACCTATTGTACTGCTTTGTTTTATTAAATATTGATTTTATCAGCTTGGTGGTCCTGATCATTGTCTTTGCAGTTGGATTATGTTGAAGCCAGACCTTTGGTGCAAAGACTACAGTTGTTTTTGGCTACCTTCTATACTGAGCCAACAGATATAGCCAACATACTGGCCAACAGATTCAGTGCCAACTTTACCCCTCTCCCCCCCCAAGGGCCCTATCGCAATACCAGGTGAAAGTCTGGTACCCACCATTTCTGTGGCACAGGTAAAAGCTGCATTGTCTAAATTCAAGAATACAGCATCCATGGGACCTGATAATATCCCTGGCTGCTTCCTACATGAGCTACAAAATGAACTGGCACCACATCTGTGTGCTCTGTTCAATCACAGCCTTACCTCAGGCTATGTCCCTAACAAATGGATCACTGCTACAGTCATCCTGCTCCATAAAGGGGGAGCAACTACAGACCCTGGAAACTATCGCCCCATTAGCCTGACATGCCTGGTATGCAAAGCTATGCAGCGCTTCATTATGGACATGCTTAACAAAGATATAGGCAATCTCCAAACTCTTGACCCCACACAGTTTGGCTTTGCCAAGGGGAGAGCCTGCCTCTTGAACCTGGTTGACTTCTTTGAGACAGTCACCAAGGCTGTGGATGAGGGTAAGGCAGTGCATACAGCTTACCTCGACCTGGCCAGGGCCTTTGATACCATTCCCCACTCAGGTATCATTAATAAACTCACCAAACTAGGCATCAATCCTTACATCACTAGGTGGATTGCAAATTGGCTCACAGACAGGACCCACAGAGGGAAAGTTGCAGATTCCATGTCAGTCTGTCAATCATTCATGAATGGAGTCCCACACGGCTCAGTCCTGGGCCCTCTCCTGTTTGGCATTTAATTCTCAGAAGTCCAGGCCAACACAGAAGGACTCTGGCTAACCAAGTTTGCTGATAACTGCAAGCTAGGAGTCATTATCAACTCTCCAAGTGATGCAGACATCCTACAAACAAGCCTCTCTGAGACCAATGACTGGTGTCAGAACCATGGCCTGAAGCTTAATGTCAAAAAATGCGTTATCATCCCCTTTGGAAAAAACTCAGTTCCTATGAATTACCACATTGATAAGAGCCCACTGAACAGTGAAGGGGCCATAAGAGATCTAAGCAGCCAGGTAAACAGCCACCTTACCTTTAACCACCATATTGCCACTGAGGTCTGAAAGTCCTTTTACAGGGCACATCCTATAATCAAAGGTTTTGGATCTAGGAAGAAAGAGGTTGTCATCCCTCTCTACTCATCCCTCTTTAGACTAATCATCGAATATAACGCCCCATTTGGCATGCACCTGACCAGATACCTACAACAGCTGAAGAGGCCACAAAAGTACCTCACAAAAAGAATCCTAGGCCTTAAACACATGTCCTACATGGACAGACTCAAGAAACTTCATCTGTTCTCAGTCTCTTACCGTCTACTTAGAGGTGATCTCTGCTTGACTTACAAAGCCATAGCTGACCCAGCCCTACTTGAAATGTTATACCTAAAGAAATCCCAGTTCCCCCGTGACACACAGATATCACAACCTCATTTCCACAATTAACAGAGCATGCTGGAGGGACAGGTTCATCTCCAAAAGACTGCCCATACTCTGAAATAAGCTTCCCATTCATGTCAGGCAGAAGACCTCACTGGCCCTCTTCAAGAGAAATCTTGATGAATGGATGGGTAATTCCAGGGATCATTACAGCTGCACTACTGGATATGAGCACTGTGAATTAACATCGGGTGGCACGATGCCTGGGCATTTTTTTTTTTTGGGCTAGGCTTGTAAAGGCTCCAGGGCCATTAGCCTAGTACACACCTATGAACCTATGGTTCAGGTTTTTTTTCAAGCTATTGATTCTTCTTGTAAAGTAGTTTCTGGTAAAAGAAAGAGGGATTCCACTTTTTCTGAACTGATTCAAGACTGAATAAGGACATGACAATGCAGGGACAGATTTAGTATTTTTCTTCAGATTTCTGATTCAAACTCAAAACACAGGTCAGTTTCTGATTCTTCCTGTGGAGGGTTTCTCTTTCCCTGAGTCTATTGTTTGAAAGTGCCGGTGTTTTCAGTGAGAGAACACAAAGGCTTCATAGTTCATTAGAAAATCCTATGAGTTGTTACAGAAGGATTTTCCAGATCGTCCAGCCATTCCTCCTGTTCTGTCTGCATTAGAGGATGTGTTTCTTACTGCCTGCAATTTCCTTGATAGTCAGCTAGCTGTCTTTAAAAAGGCAGATAGAATATATAAAGTTCCACAGTCTTTTAAATTTTTATACACTAGTCCCAAATCTTAACCAGCTGCTAATTTTCTAGTTTAAGCCACTGTTGCTAAACACCTATTCAAATCCATCCTGATAAGGATGGGAAAATTATTGACAAGTATGGGAGTAAAAAGTGTACACTACTGCAACCTTGATTTTCAGAATTTTGCATTTTCAGGCTCATATATTAAAGTTTGTTCTCTCAAAGTGTGAATGCATGAGGAATGTTTTATCTGCAATTTCTTTATGTGAGGAAAATCTACTTTAAATAACTTAGTTTCTGCTATTGCACAGGTCACAACTCAATTTTTACAGAGTGTTTGTATATCTCTGTTGATACTTTTTCAAGGGCTATGGCCACTGGCATTGGTCTGAGGAGGTTTGCATGGCAACATTCTCAGAACCTCCCAGATGATGCAAAAAAGATAGATTTAGTGTTTGGACGCTCTGCTGCAGAGGTGATCAGAAAGTGTGATAATAGGATCAAGTTACTAGCCTCTGGCTCTAGGGCTATTACACACCTAGTCAAGTTCTACCCTTATTTCCATGATCAGCACCTAATACCCGTGGACAAGAGGGACATGGGTGGAACCCCGGGGTGAATTTATGGTTACCCATCCAATTGTTCAGATTGTGTTTGAAGAGGGCCAGTGAGGTGCTCTCTTTGACATTAAGTGGGAGTCTGTTCCAAAGGTGTGGTAACCCCTGAGAGACTAATCTGTCCCTCCAGCAGTTATTATTATTGTCACATGCCAGGTTAAGGTCTTTAGACAGAGTAACCCATGTACCATTTGACTTGCAGATATGCAGCATTTCCAGTAAAACAGGGTTAGAGATTGCCTTATATGCAAGGCAGAGATCACCTCTGAGTAGTCTGTCTGAAACAGAATAAAGTGACTGTGATTTCAGATGAGCCACATAGAATAGATGCTGAAGACTTTGAATTTTCCTTGTGAGGAACCTTTGTGGTACCGCTGTGGAGACATGGTGATCAAAGATAAGATTGCTGTCAACCTGTGTGCCCAGATATCTTACCAGTGAGTGCATTCTTAGGGTGTTCCTATTCATGTGGTACTTAGCAGGAACACTGATCTTACTGAAAAGGATGATAATACATTTTTTGCACTGAGTTTAAGACCATGACTTTGGCACCAGTCATTTGATTGAGCAAGACCCTCTTGTAGGATGTTGACATCATTTGGAGATTTTATGACTGCTCCCAGTTTGCAGTCATCAACAAAGTTTGCAGCCACAGACCTTTAGATTTTGTTTGTATTTTGGAGAAATGGATTCCAAAAAGTAAATGTCCCAGGAATGATCCCTGTGGAACATCGTTGGCTACAGGTCTGCTGTTGGAGGTTGCTGTTGGAGGTGGATTTCCCTATTTTAACTATATGCATATATATATTTTGACTATATCAGTGAGCCAATTAGCAACCCATCTAACAATATAAGGGTTGATACCTAGCTAGGTGAGTTTGTCAATGATGCCTGAGTGCGGATAGTGTCAAAAGCTAAGTCTAGGTAGGATGAATGCACAGATTTTCTCTCATCCAGGGCCATCGTGACTGTCTCAAAGAATTCCACCAGGTTTAACAGGCAAGATCTCCCTCTGACAAATCCAAACTGAGTAGTGTAGTGTTTGGGGATTATCTGTATCTTTGCTAATAAGGTCCATGATCATTCGTTCCATGGCCTTGCAGATAAGGTTAGTCAGGCTAATAGGACTATAGTTCCCAGGGTCAGTGGAAGAACTACCTTTGTGCAAGGGAATAATGGTGGCCATTTTCCATTCAGCTGGGATGAAGCTGGTGCTTAGAATATGACTGAAAAAGAGTACCCAATGATATTGCTAATTCTTGTTGGAGCCCATGTTGGATACTGCCTGAGATGTTATCACGTCCCATAGATGCTATGTTTTTGGCCATAGCGAGGGTGTTTATGACCTGCTCTTTAATGATACAAGGAAGGGGACAGGTGACAGGGATGTCATGGAGTACATGTGGCAGGGACAGGGAAGTGAATTTTTTACAGAACCTGCTGGCCAGCAGGTTAGCTATGACCACAGGCTCAGTATATGTGGTATCATTAACTACCAGTTTGGCACAAATCTGGGCCTGCCCTTTTAGTTTACGGGTGTAACTAAACAATGCCTTATGGTTATCCTTAGTTGAGGAACCTAATTTGGATTCATAGTTTGCTTTGGAGGACTTCACAATAAGTCTTATTTCCCTGTTTAAGCTAAGGAGGGAGTGTTTCCAGTTTAAGGTTCACCCCCTCTTACTCTTAGACAGCAATTTCTTCCTCTTGTTGTAAAGCCTGTTAGTGGCAGTTGTCCACCAGGCAGGTTTGCTCTTCCTTGAGAGCTTGTTTTGGTCCTGTCAGGTAAGGCCAAGTCAGTGCAATTATACAGTTGTTTGTATAAAGCATTGGTGTAGAACGCTGCATAGCTGCCAATTCCATTTGAGGAGACTGCAGCGAATCTATTTATACAATCCCATAAGAGGTTGTAATCTACTTTGGAGAATTTTTTTTAGTTTAATTCCTGCTTGGAGGGGGGTGTCAGGTGTAATAGTTACTTGGAATGAGACTAATTTTTGGTCAGATCTCACCAAGGAAGACCTCACAGTGGGGGTGTTACAGTGGTCCCCCATATTGGTAAGCAACAGATCCAGGATGTTGGCACCTCTTATGGGGGTGTCAATCACCTGGTCTAAAGCACTGGAGTTAACAAAGTCAATTAACCTTTCGGCAAGTGAGTTTGAGCACGAGAAATTTACCCAGTCAATGGATGGGTAATTAAAGTTGCCCAAAACCATATTGTTTGGATGTAACTTGATAGACTCAAGTAGATCCAAATAGGCAGAGTGGGTATCCTGATTCATGGAGGGGATCCTGTAGCTGGCAATTACTTGAATAAGTGTCCTACCGACAGTTAATTGCATCTGAAGTATCTCCAAGGAATCATAATGTTTATCCAGTCTGGAAGTGTTCTTATTTTTAATGAATACTGATACACTGCCTCCTTTAGTTTTCATGCCTTCAGTTTGTGGTCTGAATGTGTGGAAGGAGGGGTAACCCAGTATGGATGGGGTAGTCTCCACAGCCTTGAACCAGGTCTCTTTGACTGCTCAAATGTCTGCATCTTTTAAGGTGAAGACTGCTTCCAGTGAGTGCAGTTTCATATTAAGACCCTTAGCATTTAGCAGACTAACCTTGAGGTTGCTTTTAAATGGAGCTTTTACATTGGGAATTTTGTCCTTGAGACACTACATAAAAAACGCATTATGGGGGTGGCAAGAGCCTTAGCCACTAGGCAAAATCCCAGGGGTGACAGAGGAAGACCATCTCTGACAAAGCATTGAGGTCTGTCGATCATGTCATCCCAGACTGACAGATATTTGATCCCCTTAGAATGACACCAGAAACTAAGCCAATTATTGAAGTCAATAACTTTCTGTTTATAGGGAGACATCATTCTTGGTGAAGGTAAAATGCTTGTTAAGGCTAGGGACATACCTGCCTGAGACACATAATCTGAGAACTTAGTCATCTCTCTTCATATAGTCCAGAAAGGTACATCTCAAGTCATTCACACCAACATGGACTATGACAGAGTCATAACAGTGCCTATTATTGAAAGACTTGACTACATCTGTGATATGGTGGATCCTAGCACCTAACAGACAGCTGACCGTGACATTTTCCTTATCCAGCCTGGTGAAATCTATGTGTCTTACAATGGAATCACCTATGACTAATATGTTTGATTTTGTGTTTTGCCTTAAGGGTTTGACTGGTGAGACATTGGTGCATGAGCTATTATGTGTAATGTATTCTGCCAAGGAAGTATTATGTGTAGCGTGCTTATGTTTGCTTTTGGGAGGTCTCTGGTGTTTAGGTATAGTTCTGTTGAGGACCTCTGCATATGTAGGTATGTGTGATATGTGTTTGGGTGGATTAGGAGGTGAGGTGTACATGCTGACAGCCTGCTCATTATCATATGTATTGACTGGTGTGTGAGAGAGCACGGATTCAAGGTTCTTAATATAGTAGCATCTCTCACATGTTGAGTTTGTGTGGAATAGGAGTAGAGGGTTGTCAGTGAACATGAGGCAGTTGGTACACTGCTTCAGGATGCCCAGGTCAAGCAAGCTGGCTGGAGAAACTGTCAGAAATTGTCCCTCTATAGTGTTAGGTAAATTTATATTGTCAAGAAAAGAGGTCACACTTAGGAATAGCTAGTGGGTAAGTGGTGTGTTGGTACCTCTGAGGCAGAGCAGGGCTACAAAAAACCTCTGGAGGACCACATGCAAAGTGCTAAGGGAAAATTTAACAAGCAAAACATTTGTATATACAGCCACCTACTGTAACCACCACTACATGGCAGTGCACAACGGTGTGCTACATGCAAACAAGCACAAATGCAGGGCTTAAATAAAACAAGAAGTAACCCTTTTAACTCAAACTAGCCAGTAAGGATGCTCTCACTGAGCTCTAGTCCAATCAGTCCCAATTAGATGGGACCCAGACAGCATTCTCCGCCCACAACAGTGCAGAAGGGTCTTCACCAACAAGGATGGCTTGAATTTCATTCTCAGAAGTTACAAAACAGACCCAGAAATAGCAAACCTGGAACATGGCTATGCTGCAGCTGAACTAGTACAATATATAGTAAAATGTGGCAAAAACAGTGCAGACAATTCAGTGAGACAGTTGAATGCAAATGCAAATTAAAATGCAATATAAGAGCAAAAACAGGTACTTATAGTTAGTTGGAAGTAATGGATGCCTCAGCTCTTTCAGTATCTCTGTGATGGGCTGGTTTTAATGCTCAAGTGATACCAAACAGTGTGGATTTAGCATGTCTGAATCTGGCCCATGCTATAAAATGCAGAAGTACTAGAAATTCAAAGTGCATAAAATCAGAGTCACAACAGCAAAATCAAGGGGCAAGCTGATTGCGGGTATCTCATATTTTTCAGCCCTCCTTTTCCATTTATTCCAAGGGATTTTCTATCTCCTCATTCAATTTTGGCAAAAAAGCAGAAAACACAGTCTCAACAAAATGCTGGTAAACAGACGTTAAACAAGAAATGGCAAGGGGGTTCCAAAAAGAAGTACTGAAACTCCCAAAACCAATGAAAATCTGACAAGTCTGAAATTCTTAAATTTCTATTTAAGGAGTAAACTAAAACATTTCAGAGCTTTACCAGAAAGGCTCATCCAGACTCTGCTACACTTTGCTGTGAAGGAAAGGTTAGTTTCCTTTTATTTTTTGTAATACTGTATTGCCTTTCTATATTTTGAATACTGTAGTTTGTTTTCTTTACCTTGTGTTTTGCTTGCATTCTGTTTTAACAGCATATTAAAACTTCAAAAGAGACCACAGCTCTCTCTGTTCTGAGTCAGGCAGAATTTTTTCCCACCCTGCCACCCATTTAAGTTGTCTTGTTAAATACCACTGTCTTTCTAGTTGCCCGCCTCTTATGTTAATCTGACCATATATCTCATTTCTCTCTACTTTCACTGGCTTATGTGAGTAATCACAAAATCATAATTTTTGAAATCCCACCCCTTCAATTATTTAAATTTATTGGCCATCCTACAGTATTTCATAGTACCAAAATACAAAAGTGACCACCCCTTTCAATCCATCTTGCTGTTTTAAAAATAGTAACTCTCCACTAAACCTTAACATTTAAACAGGTAAAACTCAAGTTACCTACTTTCACATCTAACTTCTCTAGTGCACACTGCAGAGTGCATTCTTTTCAATCTTACCTTTAAGCATCCCTGTGACTAACACTTTCTCTAATACCTGCTGGAAAGCACTAGGAAGCCTTAAACTCATACAAACACTGAACTCTCCTTGTTAACAAGGAGAAATTAATAGTAGGCACTAAGCCTATAATTGCAACGTACTTTGCTAAGGAAACAGCTCCTATACTTTACAAAGAAAAAAAAAAGCCCCAAACCAGGCATGCCCAAGGGTCAGCTTCCGGTGATTTCTCCTGTCCACCTGGTGAATCTGGGCATACTGGGGCAATGCAGCAATTGCCTCATGTACACAGACAACCCTCTCCTCCTACCACCCAACACTACAATCTGTGAGAGATGCACTTACATAGCCAAAATGGAAGCAAAGCTCTCTCCACCCAAGATTGTGCTAAACAGTCAAGAGGAGAAGGTTAACACCCACACTATACCTCAAGCAACACATAGCCCTTCTAAACCCACACCACCAACACCCACATATAGCAACACTAAATCCACATATGCAGAGGCCCTTAACTGTAACTTGCCCAAGCAACAAAGACCTCTGAAGCTGAAACGCAAACAAACACCAATCACAACCAATGTGTCACATAGTTCACAACACCAGTGTGCCACCCAGCAACAGCCCCTAAGGCAAGAAAATGTACCTAACACTTTAGTTATAGGTGACTCTATAGTCCGGCACACTGATGTCCCTCTCACCAGGTTGAATAAGGAGAAAATTACAGTCAGCTGCCTGTCGGGTGCCAGGATCCGCCACATAACGCATGCACTCAAGTCACTCCATAACAAGCACAAATATGACTCTATCATTGTCCATGTTGGAGTGAATGACTTGAGACGTACCTTCCTGGACTACATGAAAAGAGACATGGAAGAGCTCTCGGATCATGTGGCCTAGGCAGGTATGACCCTAGCCCTGAGTAGCATCCTGCCTTCGGCCAGAATGATACCACAATATAAGGATAAAATGATTGACTTCAACAATTGGCTAAGCTTATGGTGTCATTCAAAGGGGATCCAGTATCTGTCTGCCTGGGATGACATGATTGACAGACCATGATGCTTTGCCAGAGATGGTCTGCACCTGTCGCCCCTGGGATTCAGGTTACTGGCTAAGGCTCTTGCCACCCCTATAGTGCCTTTTTTAGGCAAACTTCAAAGGACAAAACCACCACCGTAACAGGTACAAGCATGCAAAATCTAAAGGTAATGCTACTCAATGCTAGAAGTCTAAACCTCAAAATGCACTCTCTCGAGGCACTCCTAAAAATGGAGAACATCGATATCTGTGCAGTAACTGAGACCTGGTTCAAGGCTCCAGAGAGCACCCTGCAATACCAGGCTACAACTCTTACCACATTTTCGGCCACCAAACCAGGACCGAAACACTAAAGGTGGGGAGTGTCAATATTCACCAAGGATATTCACACCACCAGGCTAGTTGGCCAACACAATGTGTCTGAAATTCTCCAAGTGCAACTAACACTAGGTAAGACTGCAATCCAAATTGTAGCTTGCTACAGATCCCCACCATACCCCAAGATTCTCACTACACCTTTCTAAACATACTGGAAAATATTAAGATAGAACCAAACACCCTAATACTGGGTGATTTTAACTACCCTGCCATTAACTGGGAAAACTACTCATGTCCCAACACCTTTGCATAGCGGTTCTTGGAATTCATAAATTCCAACGCCCTGGATCAACTAATCCATAGTCCCACCAGGGGCTCCAATATCTTAGACCTGGTCATTACCAACATGGGAAATCAATGCTACATACCTATGGTCACCCCCTCGTTAGTCAGGTCTGACCATAAGCTAATCACCCTTAACATCCACACCCCACCCCCACCCCCCAGTAAAGAAACCACCATAAAAAAACTTCTCCAAAGCCAACTTTATGCTACTCAAGTCAGAAGTGACAAACTTCATGACACCCATGCAGACGGGAACTGAAAGTTCAACTGCTGAATCCTACACTAAGGCACTGTACGAGTATATCCACTTATGCATGAATCGTGCCATCCCAAATAGAACCAAAATGCTCTCATCCAAAAAAAGGAAGCCGATCTGGTGGTCCCCTGCCATAAACAAACTTTACAACAAAAGGAAGAAACTTTTGCAGAAAAGAGGAAAATCCCAGGATGCAAAAAACTCCCTTACTGGCCTCAGTAAGAAACTGAGATGCCTCATAAAATCCTCCAATGCTAGTTACGAAAATAAAATTGCCAAAGATTCCAAAGACAACCACAAAGCATTCTATAACTATATCAAGAATCTAAATGGCAATGCTCAGATCTGCTCTGAGCTAAAACAGAATGGCATTAAATATATTGATCCGAAGGATATTGCCAATATCCTGGCAGATCGATTCAGTGCCAACTTCACCCCCCTCTCACCCCCTAAATGGCCCATCTCAATACCGGAAAATTGCCAAATTCCAGTAATAACGGCCACACAGGTACAAAACACACTCTCTAAAGCCAAGAATACAGCATCCATGGGACCAGATGACAGCCTGGGCTGTGAACTACATGAACTACAATATGAACTGGCACCTCACCTAAGTGTCATGTTTAATCATAGCCTCACCTCAGGTTTCATGCCCACTGAGTGGCGCAGAGCTACAGTTATCCCAATCCACAAGGGGGGATCCACCTTGGATCCCAGAAACTACCGTCCCATCAGTCTGACAAGCCTTATCTGCAAGGCCATGGAGCGTATTATCATGGAACTTATAAACAAAGACATTGGCAACCTTCAAACACTGGACCCCACCCAGTTTGGGTTTGTGAAGGACCGATCTTGTCTCCTGAACCTGACTGACTTCTTTGAATCAGTCTCCAGAGCCATGGACAAGGGTAAGGTGGTCCACATAGCCTATCTAGACCTTGCCAAGGCCTTTGACACCATCCCCCACTCTGGAATCATAGATAAACTTACTAAGTTGGGCATTAATCCCTATGCCACCCAATGGGTTGCTAAATGGCTTACTGATAGAACCAACACTGTAAAAGTAGCCGACTCCAAATCCAGCTCCAGACAAGTGACAAGTGGAGTACCTCAGGGTTCAGTCCTGGGGCCGCTCTTGTTTGGCATCTACTTCTCTGAAGTACAGGTCAACACTAAGGGACTCTGGCTAACAATGTTTGCAGATGACTGCAAACTGGGAGCCATTATTGAATCCCCAAATGATGTGGATACTCTACAAAAGGGCCTTACAGAAACAGATGCTTGGTGCCAGAGCCATGGGCTCAAGCTCAATGCCAAGAAATGTATTGTTATCCCCTTTGGGAAAAACATGTATCCATGAATTACCATATAGGTGGCAGTACAATAAACACAGAAAGTGTGATAAGAGACTTAGGGACACAGGTGGACAGTGGTCTCACCTTCGATAACCACATCGCCACAACAGTCAGGAAATCCTTCTATGTGGCACACCTCATCACGAAGGGCTTTTCATCCAGAAAAAAGGAGGTCATTGTCCCACTGTACTCATCCCTCATTAGACCCATTATAGAATACAACGCCCCATTTGGTATGCACCTCTCAAGACATCTGCAACAACTGGAAAGCCCTCAGAAATACCTCACTTAAAGAATCACAGGCCTAAAGCAGATGCCCTATGCTGACCACCTTAAAAAACTCCAGCTATACTCTGTCGCATATCGTCTACTCAGAGGCGATCTCTGCTTAACATACAAGGCCATGTCAAACCCAGAGCTGTTGGACATGCTATACTTAAAGAAATCCCAATCCCTCAGAGCTACATGCTCCAGGGATCTAAACCTTGTCATCACAATAAACAAAACATGCTGGAGGGATAGGTTCCTGACCCAGAGACTCCCCAGACTCTGGAATAGATTGCCCATACATGTCAAGCAGAGTGCCTCTTTGGACCTCTTCAAGAGGAACTTTGACGATTGGATGGGAGAAAGGAAATTCACCCCAGGGATCACGTCAGTCACCCTGCTAGACAGGGGTCCAGGAAAGTAAATAATGTGGGAAGAAATAGCCAGGGAATTGCTATGGCTAGGCTTGTAAAGGCCCTAGGGCTGATAGCCTAGTACCAACCTATGAACCTCTGAACCTATGATTATTCCAGTGACCTTCTGAATCCTTTCCACCCTGGTCCCTTTTTTTCTGACAGAAAGTCTGAATTTTCATTTTTCTCTTTGATAACAGAGTTTCAGAGAAATGGATTCTGAAAATCACTTATCAAGGTTACAGATGGTAGAGGGAGGAAATTCCTCCTTTCCAGAGGGTCAGTCCTCATCCTTCAAATCAGACTCTATTGTTTCCACTGTTTTTTCATCTCATGCTGCCCCAAGGAGTGATAGAACCAGTTCCTTCTTCCTAGGTGTAGAAGGATTTTTTTCAAGGATGTATAGAGTGCCAAAGAAAGAAAATGCTTGGAGACCAGTTCTAGATCTTTCTTTCGTAAACGTGTTTGTGATAGTGCCCAAATTCAAAATTATGCAGTTTCACAACCTATCACCTCTTCTTCCTATTTCAAGTTTCCTGGTAACATTACGCTTAAAAGATGCTTATCATCACATCCCTATTCACCCAGACTTCAAGCTCTTCTTATGGTTTTTGTGTGTCTGGATCATATTATCAGTTTTCTTCCCTACCCATTGGACTATCAACTTCACCACAAGTGTTCACAAAGTGTCCAGCTCCAGTTATAGCTCATTGCAGGCTTTAGGGTATCCACATTTTTCCATATTTGGATGACTTGCTTATCTTTGCAGACTCATTTCAGTGTCAGGAATCTCTCTCTCTCTCTCTCTTGGGTGCAAGATCTCTTACATAAGTTGGGACTTAAGGAGAAAATTCAGAATTCTTTATTGACACCTTCAGACAGGGTGTAACTAGACACCTCAGTTCAAAGAGCTGTTCTTCTACAGGAAAAAAAAATAGATCTCTAACTAGATCTATTTCTAAGGTGTTCCACTCATACTTTGTCACAACAAGAGAATACCTCAGGATTTTTGGCCTCAAGGCATCTATGACTATCATGATACCTCTGGCAAGACTCCACATGAGAAGCATACAGTGACATCTGAAATCTTTTTGGCCCCAGCATCAAAACTCTTTATATTTCCAAATCTCTGCACCGAGGTTTGTCAGAAGAGACGTTTTTTGGTGGGGACAACAGGCATCCATAAGTCCATCTCTGCCCTTCTCCCTACCTGCTCCAAAGCAGTCAGTTATAACAGACACTTCAGATTTTGACTGGGGAGCAGTTTAAGGAGGGATAAATATGTAGGGGCATGTTGGACACCGAAAACAGATGCAAGCACATTTATATCAAGAACATGCTTGCCTTTTGAAGGCATTCAATTCCCTGAACCATCTTTGGTCCATGTGATCTCTTCAAGTAGTTAATGACAATGCCACAGTCATGTAGTACATCAACAAGGAAGGGGGATCCAGGTCATACCCTTTTTGCAGACTGGTCATGTTAACCAGAGATATAGCTTACAACACAGTCTCACTCTATAGACTTCCTACATTCCATCATAGAAAATGGTGTATCAAACAAGCAGAACAGGACTAGAGTAGAACCTCATGAATCAAAGCTGGATCAGGGAGGCCTCCAAGACATGTTCCATCTGTGGGGAGATCCTCAAGTAGACCTCTTTGCCTCCTCTCTCAACAATTAACTAGTGAGATCATGTTCCAGTACTCCATGTAAGAAGGCCTGGAAGACATATGCCTTTTCCTTTCCTTGGCTATGAATTTTCCTGTATGCTTTTCCACCCTTTCTACTAATATCCAGGGTACTTCTGGAGATTCAGAAGGACTCCTCCAAGATCATTGTGGTGACTCCCTTCTGGCCCAGATGACCATGGTTCTCCCTTCTTTTAGAAATGGCCAAAGGCAATTACTACAAACCTCCTCACACTACTCTCACAAGAACAGGGGTATACTCACACAAGAACAGGGGTGTTTGATACACCCAAACATTAATCAGCTTCAATTGACTGCCTGAATTATAGGGTCTTAATTCATTTAGGGACCTGCTTACTGAGGACATACAGCAGGTGCTAAAAGAGGCAAGAAAGCCAGGTACTAGAAAATCATATATTAGCAAAAGGGAAAGGTTTTCTAGTTGGTGCCAACAACATGACCAGCACCCATTCAGGGCTAGTTGCTCTCTGGTTTTACAATATTTGTGTGAGTTATTGTCCTGTGGCCTTTCTTATTCCTCTATAGTTTATTGGCCATTTTAGCATGCCTGCCCATAGATCCTCCTCGTTCACAGTGTTATGTCAAAAGTGTTTTGAAAGAGGTTTTGCACAAGAGGTCTCTAAGAAAACTGGTTGACCCTCCTTGGGATTTTAATTTTGTGTACGACAAGCTAAAATCTGCTCAGTTTAAACCAGCTAATCTGGGTGACTTGAGTTTTTATTATGGAAAACCATGGGTGCTGGAATCATAGAGCCAGGGGGAGGGGGACCCCCCCCCACTTTTACAGCTGCAAGACCTGTTGGGAAAGATTAATGAAGTGGAGTTTGCAAGGTAACGTGGATTTGCGTGTGTAAGTTAAACTAGTTGTTATTGTTCTCTTATTACTCTGCAGGAGGTGTGCGTGTGTGTGTGTGTGTGTGTGTGTGTGTGTGTGTGTGTGTGTGTGTGTGTGTGTGTGTGTGTGTGTGTGTGTGTGTGTGTGTGTGTGTGTGTGTGTGTGTGTGTGTGTGAGTGGTTCTACCTGACTTTGTCGACAGCGCAGAAGACCGACAACGGAATCCGGAGCTCCAGAACATCGACAATGCAGAAGACCGACACGACGGATGACAACACCGATGCCGAGGATGCCGACATGGGAAAAGGCTGTGTGAGTATGCGGTAGTGACGGACGTTAGGGTGCGAGTCAGGTAAGTGTGGATATTGACGGTCTGTGGGGATAGGGGTGGGTTAAGTGAGTTAGGGTTAGGGAGCGATAGGGGTGGGTTAAGTGAGTTAGGGTTAGGGAGCGATAGGGGTGGGTTAAGTGAGTTAGGGTTAGGGAGCGGGTTAGGTACGTGTGCGATAGTGACGGACCTTAGGGTTAGGTAAGGTTTAGTGTGGGTTTGTAAGGATTTTGGTGTGCTTGTGTTGTGTGTGTGGTTTGTGGAATGGGGATGTGTTTTGTTTTTTATTGTTGTTATTGTGGTGTGTGCAGTGTATGGGGTTTCGTGTTTGTGTACCGTCGGTTATTTCGTTGTCGGGTATGTGAGGTTTCGTGTTAATGGACTGTCGATTATGTGGTGTCGGTGATGTCGTTGTCGGTGTTGTGTGGTTTCGACTATGTCAGGTAGAACCGTGTGAGTGTGTAAAATGCCCCAGTTAGGTATATCTGGTGTTAGTGTTACTCAGGATCAAACAAGAGCCTGAATTCTCTCCACATACCACCACTTGTGATTCAGGGAGTTGAGTCCTTAGTTCTTGAATGTCCAGATTTTCAAAGAATATTTGGTTCATACTTTTGGTCTGTTCCTCTTAAAATTTGTGCTTTTCTGGCAAATCAGTGAGAACTGAATTCACTAAACAATGATAGCCCTTTAAGTTTGTCTTCATATCTTTCAGGAAACACATGGTAACACAAAATACTTTATTTTAGCAACTTTCTAAGATTATACAAGCAATATTTAAAATGTGTCCCTGTTTTTTGGGCCTTTGCCACACCCCCCCAAATACATTTTGGCTTTTTCCAGATTTCTTGTGCTCCAAAGTTGAAAGATTTAGTTGAGTGTCAAGTGGATTTTACAAGGAGCTGAGATCTTCGGGGGAAGAGAAGTTTAGTGCTACTTATGCTAAGTTGTTTGCATTGTTAGTAGCACAACAGGTACTATACTTGCTCTTGATGCAGAAGGCTGTGGGTTCTACTTCCATAATATGCAGATGGATCACTGATACTGTACTATGTTGTAGTTTAAAGGGAGTGGATGGTGCAGTCCTATGAATGTTCTCCCTTGGAGGAGTTACCTAGTAACTCTGAACCTGTCATCAGTTAGCCATCCATTCCCCATTGCAAAATTACTAGCTTATCATTTTTTATTATAGCATAGACAATTTATTCTTCAAGGGCAACAGGCACTTTATTTGTAGACAAAACAATGAAATATAAAGTTGTTTGCTAGCAGCAAACTCTTCATTAGTTACAGATCCCTTCAATGTGGAATTATTTAGATGACTTACTTCTGCAGAGATTTTGCATATTTACTGATATTGGTGGATTGTAATGACAGAAGTTTGAGTGGCCTTTTATGGTTGAAATTTTCTGAAATTGGTAGTTTTTTTCATTACTGGTTCATACATTTTGTTTCATTGCTTAATAGAAGACTGTTCCAAACTATAAATTTAAAACACATTCTAACAAGTGGTGCTGTATTATACAAGGAATATAATTTAATACAATCAGGTTAATACAACCAGGAAGGTGAATCAAAGAACGCAAATATGTATGCTTGCTCACAGGATGGAGGAGATCAAAACAGGGAAAGAGACTGGTCACCAATGGAGTCCCCCAGGGTTTGGTGCTGAGACTTTTTCTGTCTGGCATATACATCTCAAAAGAAAAAGGAAATACCATAGAGCTTTGGCTGACTAAGTTTGAGATGACTTCAAACTAGGAGCAGTTATTGAATCCACAAATGACTTAACCATCATGCAGGAAGGTTTCTTCCAAACAATAACTGGTGCCAGAATCATGAATTGAAACTAAACTCCAAGAAATACATCATTGTATCCTTTGGGAAGTCATCTAATCCAGGAAACTGCCAAATTGATGATGCCCCTGAGAACTGACCCAGTTGTTTGGCATTTTGGAACTTGTGTGTATAGTGACCTAACTTTTGACCAGCATGTGCCCAGAAGCATAATAAAGTCTTTCTATATTGCACAGCTTATAAACAAATTGATTTTGACTAGATCTAGAGATGTTATTGCCCCCTTTACAAAGCCCTCTTTAGGTCAATAATTTTGTATAATGCCCACTTTGGCATATATCTGTCCAGACCCATGCAATAATTGGAATACCCACAGAGATACCTTGCTAAAGGGATAGAAGTCCTAAACAATAGGTGTTGCGTGGATCACCTCAAAGATTTATCACTATACTCAGTATCCTACAGAGTGCTTAGTGTTGACATGTCTGGCATACAAGGCATCCTCCAACCTAATACAGATGGACCTACTGAACATCAGCAAGTCAAATGGCATCAGAAATACTCAGTCCAGGTATTTAAACTGAATGTTATGGAGAGATGGATATATATCACAGAGGCTTCCACTGTTGCAGAACATACTATCCACTCACGTAAAACAAAGCTCATCCCTGTCCATATTCAAATGCAACATGGATCTAAGGATGGGTAATAGATAATGTACTCCAGGATAACCCCTCATGCCACTAATGGATAAAAGCACTTCCGAAATGCTGCATCCCTTACATGGGTCCCCTCAAATTATCTATTGTATGATCACATTTATTCTCACTAGGGCTAATATATAATTATCAGCCACAGGATAAGTAAAACCAATCAGGAAATATTAATTCAAGCACCAAAAGTGAAACTGGTTAAGCTTAGAATGCCCTCCAGGTGAACTTATGTTGTGGTAGTAAACACTTTTAAAAAATTGCCCTTTTAATATCCCTAAGTACCCTCTCACCCTCCACCCCTCCAGCCTTCAACAGCTTCCAGCACCCATGTGGAAAAGAGTTTTACTGGTTGCTCTGACCACTGCAAGAAGGATATCTGAGTTGTAAACTATTATGGTGGGTCAACCCTATCTCATTTTCCATTGGGATAGGGCTTCTTTGAGAGCTTGTCCTTCTTTTATGCCTAAAGTGGTATTTGGGTTCACTTTAAGCCAAATATCAATCTTCTCATTCTCTTTCCTCAACCTAAAAATGAGAGAGAAAGGATACTCTATACCATTATTGTCCACAGCAACTCTGATACTATCTTGACAGAGCTAAATGTTTCAGCTCTTTGAATCAATTGTTCATTTCTTGTGAAGGTAAGAAGAAGGAAAAACTTGTGTCAAAATAGACTTTCCACATAGTTGTCTAAGGCTATTAACTGTTGTTATACTCACCATAACAAAACTATTCCAAGCAGGGTCAAGGCTCACTGTACTAGGGACTTGGCTCTATCTATGGCTTTCTGGAAAGGGTCGGATTCTAGAAGTACTCCAAAGGCTGCTACTTGATCCTCTCTACATACTTTTATAAAGCAATATCAGCTTGATTCCTTCTCTAATTCCAGACCAGTCTTTACTAGAACCATTCTCTAGTGTTGGGGTGCTAGACTCTTCTCTCTCAACTTCCCAAATGTAGCTAGCTGTGGTAATCTACCCATATAGCTAAGGCTACTGCAGTAGTGAACAGTATGATGACCATAGTGCAGTTATGTAAGTAAAACTTACAGTAGATGTTTGAATGATCACTGCTGCAGTAGCTACTCCCTCTCTCCATCCTCCTTGTTTATTTTGGTGTGCGTTTTATGCCAGAGTGTTGACATTTTTTTTTTGCTGCTCTTAGCATTGTCCTATCAGAGTTCAGCCCCCTCCCACTTTGTTGGCAGGGAAGCTCTAAAGGGCTTTGTTTCCAAACATTCTTTTAGTCAGCTAAGTTCAAGCAGCCTGACAGTTTGAATGCATGTAAGTTGCCCTCATTCTTTGAAAGTTGTCCTGCTATTATATCCTTGGCAAGGTGTAACACATATTGCTAAGGCTACTTACTTTGAGAAAATGGTGTCGCCTTGTGTGACAGCAGCTACTCCAGTTCCCAATATGCATGCTGTGTTTATGTACAATTTTGTCAAATTGTCATTCGTTTGGGAGTCTGTTTTTGGCTGATTGAGTGTGTGGTGGGATGGAGCCATGATATCTAAGTTGTACTATTAATTAAAATAAAAGACTCAAAATTCAACCACAAAATAATAAAATAAGAAAAAAAGTCTTCAAAAAATAAACACTATTTAATCAGATAATACACACAAAAAACAAGTAACTGGTAAGCGCTTTCATTTATAACAAACTTCATCAGACCAAGTTGCAAACACACTGGACTTGTTTATTTTCAAGTGCAGCCCAGGAGTAATGTCTGGTGATGTAACTTGGCAGAGTGACACAGAAGACAAATGAAGGCTGAGGGAATCAAACCCCATGTACTGCTGGAAGCAGCACAGCTCATAATTTTACTCATCTGCACAAAATGTTACAGAGAAACTGTTATAGCCTAAACACAGTGCATTTCCACACTGGTGTTCTAGCAAAAACAAGCCAAATTAAAAATATATTCATAGTTACAATAATAGCATTGAACTCATAAACAACTTCTGTCCAGTTTAATTGCAACTAAATAATAAACATACTGTCAACAGTAAAGAAACCAATGATTACATCCAAAGAACATGGCTTATGTGCTGATGCCCCTGATAACTACAATCAATTTATTTCATTTACACCATAACTACTGTGATTCACGGGTTTGCATTACTAGATTTGCAGTCCATGGACTACTGAGGAGCCTAGCCCAAACTGGTCAAGTTCATAGGTTCATACATTAATACTAGACTAAGTGCCCTTGTGGGCCATTTTAAGCCTTGCCAATTACTCCATATGAGAAACAAACCCTGAACCTTGTGTGTGTAAGATAAACAACTTAATCATTATGCCAACCTCATACTTAATCAAGGATAGAGCATAAATATGACAAAATGTATTTATCTATGACATTTGTTAACCAGGTAAAGTCTGTCTGGGATAAAAGCCCATTTTCTGCAGACCCCCAGGAGAAAAGCTCCAAAACACAGTAACAGTACTTACACTAATAGTTATATACAAATACAAATGTATATAACAGAGTACACATGAACACACACACACGTATGTATATATATATATATATATATATATATATATATATATATATATATATATATGGATTCACTTTATAACCTGGAAATACTGCAATATCGAATTTCAGTATCTCGAGACTATAAAACCGAATCCACAAAACACCGACAAAAAAAATGCAAAATTCACAACACCGAAAAAACCACGCACACTATACAACACATACACCACAACACCCACATCACAACATAAACAAACAAAACTACACACATACACAACTCATACATACATAAGCAGGGGGCAAGCCCCCCTGCACCCCCCATGTGGGGGGCTGTGCCCCCCACACCCCCCTACTTATATATACTAACTCCGAGATCACACAAACACAAAACAAAAGCCAACTCACACACGCACATTCTCCGACCCCACACACACACACATCAAACACACCTGCACACTCACACACACTCTAACTCCCACTCAAAACCCTTAGAAAACACTTACCTGACATAACACCTACATCCACACACGGCACCGCGCACCATCAAAACACAATCCCAGACATTACGCAGCGTAAGGTCATAACCGCGAATTTGACATATATTCATGTTCGCGATTATGACCTTTCGCTATTTTTAACATTCAGCTTTATAGTCTCCAGATACTGAAATTCGACATTTCAGTAATTCGAGGTTATAAAGTTTTTCTATATATATATATATATATATATATATATATATATATATATATATATATATATATATATATATATATATATATATATATATATATATATATATATATATATAGTGCAGAACAAAAATAATAGTGAGGAAATGAATACTATCAGAGATACCAAGACAGTTGGTGTTTACATGTGTTTACATGTACAGATTATGAGTATAGTACATATGAACCCATGTCCTACAGATCAGTGGAAAGAAGTTGTATAGTATAGGCAGTGCAGCATACAGATGAAATAAAAAGTGGGAATGCTAGAGACAGAAGAAAAGGGGTAGATATAGAATGTGGGAAGGATGATAAAGTAATGGAGCTAGGAATAATTAGCCAAGAGTGTGGTAGGACAAAGCCAATGAGTAGCTAGGCAATTCTTTAGAAGTAGTTTGAACTCATGGTAGTTAGTATTTTTTGAGATGGGATGAGGAAGAGTGTTCCAAAGTTTGGCTATTTTGTACAAAAAGAGAGAGTCTCTATGATAGTTCTGGGAGTGGATAAGCTTTAGCATAAGTTTGTCGGACGTTCTGAAGAACCTGAGATTGGTACAAGGCTGGACTAGTTTGGAAAAAGCATGGCAGTTGCTGGATTGGTGGGCTATTTTGTGGGCTATGATAAGTTGATTGAGATATAAAAGGTTATGGAGTTCTAGCCAGTTAAGCTGGGAGAGAACTATGCAGTGGTGGGTCCTGTGAGGATGATTAGAGTCAAAGTTGGCAATTTTGTTGTAGTAGGATTCTGGGTTATTGAGGTCAGTCTTTTACGGGTTTGTGAAAATGAGAGAACCGTAGAGAAGGAGGATAGCAGGTGTGAATGGGCAATGGCCAGCTTGGCGCTTTGAGTAAGATATGGTTTGGTCAATAGAGGGTGCCAAGTTTGATATTGATTTTTTTGATTGTCAGAGAAATATGTTTATCAAATTTTAGTTTGTCATTTATTGTGACTACTAGGAGTTTTGTCTGTGTTTTGTGGGTTCTGTTTTGGTTCCATTTGAAGAGAGGATTGTGAGAAGGGACTGGAATGATTTGGATTTTTTGTTACTGAAAGATAGTAACTTAGTTTTGTTAGGGTTTCGTATCACTTGTTGTTTAATGATGACACAGGTGGAATCTATGTGCAAAGAACAATGAGTGAGTTCAGTTGTTTGAAATTCTTGCTTTATGTTATGTTGTTTTGTAACACAGGATTCCAAGCTAGGGGAAAGCTCAGAAAGAGGTCTGCATGTAGGGAAAGCAGATTAGAAGACAGGGTAACTTGAGGGACTGATTGTTCACAGCATAGCAGTCATAAATATAAGAGAAATAAAAGAGATGTTCTGCTAAAGTGGAGAGAAATAAAGACATACACTTTAAATCACTTAAAAAGTTATCAGGGCTGGTTTTGCATCAACATGTAATGACTGACATTGATTGACTCTAATCCTCAGTGACTTTCCATAGAAAGATGGTGTAGAGGACTGACTTTGGTGTAGAGGATTAAGGCTCTTCCCTTCTGTAGCCATGGTACTGAAGTTGATGTGAGCAGGTCATTTGACTAAACTGTTTTGTCTAACTGGAGCATTACATTAACACATTCCTCTGTATAATACTGCATAAGAAATTCCACCTCATACTCATCCATTACAGTAAATTTATACTTTTATGGCAATTGCTTGTAAAATCTTTTAAGTTAATAATAGAGTGAATTCCCTGGTTACTCAATGGCCCAAATGCCTACCCCCTGCTATAGACAGGGAGACTGTAGCATGATGGCCATGTTGAATGTCATGGCTGCATTCTCCCATGCTAACAGTGATGCTTGAATCTTCCAATCTGCACTTCAGAAGGATCACTGTGGTTTAAAGGCTTTGTAGCTTTGCAGCTTGAACTGTATATCAGCCCTAGTACTGCAGGCAGGTTCCCTGCTTGTAATCCCATATCTGATATATAGATCAAAATGTGCTGCATCTCCTAGTTATTTCACCTCTACCTTGGGCTGAGCTTATCCACATGTATGGACAGAAGAAGCAAAGGAGCAGGTAAAGAATGATCTTGGAAGACAACTGCTGATTGCAGGCGATGGTTTGACACAGTACAATGACTGTTATGCTGTGAACTATCAGTCCATGATATGCTACATATACTGCATGTGACATGTTACATATACTGCATGACATGCTACACATACTGCATGTGACATGCTACATATACTGCATGTAATATGCTACATATACTGCATGGAAACACTGCATGCTAATGAGGCCCTTACTTGTATGGTACTGTAGAGATACATGTGGTGACTTATATGTCATACAAATCTGTAGTATACTAAAATGCTCACGTATCTGATATTACCTCTACTGGAAGAGATAGATCAGCTGCCTGATACCATGATATGCCCACTTATCTGTTATATCAGATTTGTATTAAATATTAATATGAAACATATTCACTATGATTTATGTTTCTAATGCATCATGTATGGAGAAATTTTATAAATTCTGAACACAGAACAATGTAAAAACACTATCACAGCACAGTTCTATCCACTTAATATTAATGAGCTAGGAATACGATTGGCTTGTTAATGGAATAAGATGGTATTTAAAGACAATGAATGTTAAGTTGTTAACAGTCTGATGAAGCATTCTATTTGAATGTGAAAGCGCTTACTGGAATAAGATATGTTGTTCGTTTTTTATTGTTTTTAAAAGAATAAATGGTCAGCTTCTTATGGTCGTGTTTGCCACCTCATTCAGTTTTGTTTTTCTGACACACATTTGTAGCTGCTGTATTTGAGGTGCTTCACCCTTGATTGAGGATTCTGCATAAGGTGTAAATTTGTAGTTCTGTTTCACTTCTTTAGGTGTTTGTTTTATACATATGTAAGTGCAGACGTTTAGCCATGTCTTTGCTGCTGAGGAACACTTTCACATAAAAAAAATGGTTGAATATTGTGACATGCTCCGGGATTCATGAAGCTTGCACCAGGTGCAGGTGTAGCGTAGACGGAATAATGCCAAATATGGCTGCCAAGCGTTTCAGGTACGATCCAATTCCACATGCACTACCAGCGTACGCCAGATCTGCGCAGCCCTCGGCTCAGGTATGCTAATCACCCCATGTGCAGTACTGCACCATGCAAATAAAGGTACATAGCGATTCATGAAGTGTTGCAGGTGTAGCGTAAGCCTACAGAAATGTTAACCAAAAAAAACGGTTTACAATTTTCCAAACAGAACATCAGAGCTATGAAAGCGGACCAGACTCATGTATTACAAAGTTAACATATGCCAATGTCTAAATATACAGCCAATGGCATAAGAAAAGATGCACAAAACCTAAAAAACAACATTTAATGTCATGTCCACAGTAACGCAAAGTACAACCACAGGGCATGTGTGCACAAATGGGAACACAAGGAAAATATACACAAATGTCATAAAATCGCAATGTAATACAAATCATGATTTCACCATAATACTCAATGGTATGCATGGTACACCACAACCAAGCTGCAAGGGTTGCTAAGGGTCTGTGACAGTGTTTGGCATGGTAACTATGAATTAGTAGTCAATGCAATGCAAATGAGGCAAGTAATAGTGAATCGCAAATGTCCCGCCGGACTAAGGATGTACCATACGGCGCAGCACTACAACACCGAGGAGTGGTTTGAAGGTATACATGACATCAGCAGTGGGGTGTGCCACCGTAGCTGTAAGCACATTGGAGCAATGCAAATCTGGCCTGCCCATTGCTAAGCAAAGCCGCAGGATAGGGGTGGGGATGTATGTATAGCATCGTTTAGCTGAGAGCACAGATAGTGCCCGAAAGCGCATGTGTATGCGGATGAAAACATGCCCAAAACCCGGTAAGCAGACGCACACGCTGCGCACCATAGCTCAAACAGGAAGGTTAGAGGAAGAAAATAAGGAAATGCCGCAGTAGGGTAATTGGAGTACAACTGAGCAATTAACACCTATTAACTCACAGTGGCCAATCGATGGCAGCTAACAAGTCTGCTCGCAGCAACCTGCAGAACAGGATAGGGGAGGTGTTGGATTGCAAAGAAAAGAGAACTGTCATAGCAGAGCAAAGCAAACCTGCAGTACATCGGCCATAGAACACATTTCGTAAGATAAGCCAGGTTTTGTAAAGTACAAATGAAAGCAGGCTGCTGGATGCATGCCAGAAAATGGGAGGGGAAACATTAAGAAATGTTAAGGGAAGGGCAAGAGGTAATCCACGGCAGCCAAATGTAATTCAACACCAAAGGCACCACAATAGCAGTACCTGTGGTAAAATACATAAGATACCCTGTAGCTCCGATGGTACATACATACCCTATGACATCATCAGTGTTCACAGCACAATAGTATAAAGTGTGAAGGCACCTCACACACACCTGTGTATTCCCAAACACTGCACCATCGGTGTAAACAGACAGGGAACTTTTACAATGTACATGTTGGGAGCTGCCATAGCTGTGATTCATCACCATGTGTTAGAGATTGAAGGTGTTGTGGAGGATGATGCTGACAACCACCACAGGCCCCGGAGGAGGAGATGAGTGTTCAGACCAAGGGTAACCTACCAGGGGCTACATGATTTGGAGATAGTAGAGCGTTACAGGGTGGACAGGGACGTCTTACAGCAAAAAGTTGAGCTGTGCCGGCCACGCCTGAGATCCAGAATCAATAGAGGGGAACCTATCCCAGTGGATATGAAGGTATGTGTAAGCTTGCGAATACTAGCCACAGGTACCTTTCAAAGGCCAACTGGAGATATAATGGGGATCTCACAGGCATCAGCATCCAGGGTACTACACCAGTTCCTGGATGCTATGTTATCACATGCCAATGAGCATATATACTTCCCCTGAACTCAGGAGGAGTTGGCCAGCAATATGCGTCTCTTCCACCAGGTGGCATACTACCCGGAGATACTGGGTGTGATAGACTGTACGCACATACATATGAAGTCACCACCCGGTGAGCATGGTAGGTGCTACATAAACTGCAAGGGATACCACTCCATCAACTGCCAGGTCGTGTGCAATGCCCAGGGCATTATTATGGATGTGTGTACTGGCAGCCCTGGAAGCTACCATGACTCCCACATCTGGCATGCCTCACAGCTGTATCAGGTATTTGTCAGGGGAGACATCCCACATGGCCACCTTGTGGGGGATGCTGGCTATGCACTGGAGCCGTGGATGATGACTCCCATCAGAAATGCACACACACCCATTCAAGAACGCCATAATGAGGCACACGCACAAACCAGAATCATCATAGACCATGTGTTTGGGATTCTGAAATCATGGTTTTGTTGCTTGGACATATCTGATGGAGCCTTGTGGTACTCTCCAGGCACGTGTGCCCACATCTTCATAGTATGTGCCATGCTACATAATATGATCCTGCGGAAACAGCTGCAGCAGGGACATAATGGTGAAGGCCCTCACAGCCCATCGCAATTGCCAAGGCCATCACAGGCACAGAGGGATCCAGACCACGAACACCCTGTGCCAGCCCCAGTAGGCAGATGGAGGTGTGCCCAATATGCCCACACCTTGGCAAAGAGGAACATATAGCACATACACTGACAGTGTAGGCCCCTACGGACTGACACACCTCTCCACCTGCACACACAGTAAACTGGATGGCACACACACATGACCACCTGTAAACTGTAATGTATAGGTGGCCTACTGTGTGAATCCTACATAGGCAGCCCTCAACCATTGCACACACAACAACTATTGGAACAAGGAATGTCAACACCTGAACAGTACACGCACCTAACAGCATATGTTGATACTGTATGTATAGGTTCCTAGGTACATTGGTAGGTACATGCCCGATTGTCAGAGGCCATTCATCAACCGAGGCAAACAGTGTCTGCTGTCACCACCACATTGATTAACCAACTTTCCCTCAGTGGAGCAGAGCCAATTGCGGGATCCATGTGTGTAATCACTGTTCCCCACACACTCTGTATGGCTTACCTGGTGTGTTAATGAGGGGCTCCATATAATGTAATCAGGGATGTAGTGGCAAAGTATGGGGAGTACCCATGACAGGTATCTGTCACCCCAGCATGCTCCACCTATGGTTGTGTGAAGGTGTAGCACATTATAGTGCGTGGCTCACTGCGACATACATTCCCAATGCTGGAGCATATCCATTAAGCATCACTTAGACATGCCATTAATAGGTCGATTCATATGTAAACTAACTGAGTTACACATTTGATTGCAGTATGCAGTAACAGCCATAGTACAGTCCACATACAAAACACCATAACATGTGTACAAATCCCACATGCCCAAGTGGTAAATGCACTGACTGTCGTGCATGTTCCCGGTCCCACGTCCTGCAAGGGATGTTACGTAATCCCAAAGGCATGAATAATGGATGTTGGATGCAAGTCATCAGATCAGGTTTAGCACATGTCAGCAGGATTATGCTTTGGCAAGTGCTGGTAAGCGTCATTTAAACATGACTATATGGATATGCGTGAAACAGGGCTAAGCTTTTCTGAATATCGCGCAGATCACGGTCAACGATATCCAGAACAGGTGAAACTAGCAGTATTCACCCCTGTACTAATAGTGCCTGCTCTGAAGGGTAAAACGACCACTGCCAGGAGTAGAACACGCAATCATGTACACAATCACCTAACACTAAGCTACCCGAGATGTACCAATGGCAGGTGTGTATTGTGACAGGTTAAAACACAAACGTGCGGAGTCCAGGAAACAGTATACACTGACATGTACACAACGAAAGGTGTGTTCTCCCTCTCTCTCTCTCTCTCTCTATATATATATATATATATATATATATAAAATAGAGATAGAAAGGGTGATAGAGAGATATATGTTGATATATACGTATTCACCTATATCTGCAAATATATAGATAGGTCAACGACATGTACACAACAATGGAGGTACAAATAAATAGGATACTGCCAACTATCGAATGTGTCACATACCAACATGTGTAATCACGAGGCTTAAAGACTGAAAGACCACAGTACCGGAACACTAGAACCAAGAGTAATATTATCATGATGTTAAGAGACATTTAGTTATCGCTGCCAGTGCTGCGGTCCAGGTAGGTACTGTGTTCAACTGTGTTTGTGATTGCTGTAGTCTGTGTATGTGTGTGTTGAGGGTGCCGTGTGAGTTTCTGTGGGACTGTAATGTATGTGTGTGTTTGCATCGTGTGTCTGTTAGTGCTAACTCGGAGGTAGATCATTACAGTAGGTGTGGTCATAACTGGCCGTAGGCATACGGTTACCACCTGTCCCACTTTAAGACAGACAGCTCCTCCCTGGGCAGTTGTATCCTGACAAAAATATTAAAAAGGGCAAATGTCCGAGATTGTAGGACATAATTATGTCCCATATATTATGTAATAGTTGCATTAAATAGTTATGCTTGTATCTAAAATACGTAAATGTTACATGAAACATGATAAGTAGCTGAAGTGCTACAATAATAAGTATGTATTCAGGATTAAAGTATTTATTTATTTATTTATTTATTTTACATTTGTTGGCTGGGCTAGTCTAGCTGGATACATGTCCATTTTCAGTAGAGGCCCAGGGAGATAAGCTCCAAGCAATAGTAAATTACAAAAAAGATTACAATAGTTAAAAATGACTAAATTCAAATACAAAGAAATTAAAAAAAGATTTAAGAGAATCAAAAAAATTGTTTCTGTGAATAATAGCTCACAGGCTGTGCAAGGTTAAAATACAATTGAGTACAAGGACACTCAGAATTCTGAAGTAATGATTAGTAGGTCTGAGAAAGAGAAAGAGAGAGAGAGAGCAGAAGAAGGCAAGAATCACAAGGGCTAGAATAAGGTTAGATTCTATTGATTAAAGCTGCAGAGGGGACAAAGGTTAGAAGGAAGGGGTATAGAAAAAAGAGCATTACGGGGGAAAAAGTAGGGTTTAGTCTGGTTTAGAACAGGGATAAAGCCAATGAAATTTCAGATGTTCTTTGAGATGTTTCTTGAAGAGTGGTGTGGATGAGAGAGACGTGAGTGTACTAGGAAGATTGTTTCAGATTTTACCCACAATGTTAGTAAAAAGTGAGTCCCCAGTTTTATTATTTGATTTAATATTGGAGATTAATAGCTTATTTGCTGAGTGAAGTGTTGCAAGATTTCTATATGGGGAGATCAGGTTAGAGAGGATTGGGGTATTGTTTGGGTGATGAAGAATATTATGTGAGATAAGCAGTTGCTTATACAGTAGATGGTTTTGTAGTTCTGACCATCCAAGTTGTTTAAGGTTGTGACAGTGGTGGGTTCTGAAGGGGGTGGCAGTGACAAATCTAGCTATGTTATTATAGCTAGTTTCAAGCTTGCTTAGATTGTGTTTTGATAGATTGATGTATATGGCGGAAGCATAGAATAGAGTAGAAGTTAGGTGAGTCTGGGCAATGGAGGTTTTAGCTAGTGGTGTGAGGAAGGGTTTGATTCTATTCAGGGAGCCTATTTTTTTATTGACTGTCTGTATAGTATTGTTAATATGTTCGTCGAAGCTGAGGTTATTATCTATGGTTATGCCCAGTAGACGTGTAGTAGTGTCAGGGGAAATAGTAGTTCCATTGTTAGAGATAATTGTGAAGTGGAACTCTGGTGACTTTTGAGTGGGGGCAAAAAGTAATAATTTAGTTTTTTTAGGGTTAAGGAGGAGGTAGTGATGGGTGAACCAATTTTCAATGGTGTTAAAAACTGCTTGAGTAAGGGTCTGAAGAGAGATTGATGACTTAGCAGTACAGATTAAAGTAGAATCATCAGCGTATTGTATGCATGTGGCTTGAAGAACAACAGTATTTAGATAATTAATAAAGATGGAAAATAGAAGAGGGCCGAGGATAGAGCCTTGAGGGACTCCAATGTTTACAGGGAGGGGTGTGGAGAGATTATTGTCCCAGAGCACTGCTTGTTGTCTATTTTTTAGATAGGATGTAAACCAAAGTATTGCTTGTGGGTCAAGAGATTGGGCTTTGAGGACATTGATTAGTAAGTCATGGTTAACCATATCAAAGGCTTTTGATAGGTCAATGAATAGTGCAGAAGATAGAGAGTTATTATTTCAATTCTTGTTAATACAGTCAGTAAAAGATAGAAGGGAGGTAGTTGTACTATGAAAGGGCCTAAAGTCGTGCTGACTTTTGGCAAGTAAGTTATTGTGGAGCAGATGTTGGAGTAGTTGATGGTGAATACATTTTTCCATTATTTTGTCTAATGGAGAGAGTAATGCAATTGGTCGGAAGTTGGAGATATCAGTGGATTTGCCTCCTTTATGTAAGGGGATTATATGAGAGACTTTCCATATGGATGGGATGTTACCTTCTATGATTGTTCAGTTTATAAGGATGGATATGGGATATGCTATGACTTTGGAAGCTATTTGAAGGTATTCTGCTGGTAGGTGGTTGGCAGAAGTGGTGCAAGGTTTGAGTTTTTGAAGGAGTTTGCAGATAAAGGATGTTGGCACAGGTTGTATATGGAAGGGAGTATGTTCTATCCTGTGTACTGACCATGGGTATGTGTCGGCCTGTAAACATCGATGTGTGTCCTGCAAATGTCCCACTATGGCCATTTGAAAAGGTGGCAACCCATGCCAAAGAGATTCAGTCACCAACACAACTGCAATGAGTGCAAATATCTGAGACAGAAATACAGGAAACAGCTGTCATTTAGTAACATTCCCTTACATATCGATGTATTTCTGGAGGATTGAAGTATCAACCTCACCTGCATGCTATATAGACACCAATTAACAATGGCTCAATGTATATGCCTGTAACAACCATAGTTTCAGTCTACTAAATGATAGGTCTTCAATTAGGGAAGGAGCCCACACACATATATGGAATATGTAGAAATGCAGTCCCCACAAACTTATATATGCTATGTACACCCACCTACATCTTCCCCACACCCGAAACAATTGCAATACAGACTGTAATAACATCACAAACATCCACTCACTCAATTACATCTGCAGAAGCGTTAACATACCTTGTGAGAGGCACATTTGTAATGGCGCCATGTGAAATCGTAGCTGTTGTATAATGGAACAGACGGCGATGTTACAGATTTTGTTTGCAATTGACCCTTATCAGATGGTTGAGATGACAGGTACACTCACATGTAGAACCACATACTCTAGCCATCACACACAATCCACGGGGGACATGAATTCAAAATATCAGTGTCTCTCCAAATAGCAGTTGCAATTCCTCACAACAAAACACATACAGGCCGACTCCGCGAAGGTAGGGCAAAAAGGCAACACCCAAGTGGAGAATTCAATTCTACCCCACTGTTGCCGCGTAATTGGTGAATGGAGTAGCTGCACAGCTGATGTGCATGTAATAATTTACTCGGGAACACCAATTGGCGGCAGGATACCACATGTTACAGGTATCAATGTATATAAGGATGCCTTGCCATACATTCAAACCATATGCTCATACCATAGAACCGTTTAAACAGTAAAGGTGTAAGAGAGATATTTACGAAGACTCAGAACGCTAACAAGGTATGTAGAACACTCAGTATGTTAGTGTATGTAGAGTCTGCTTTGTATTAATTAAAGTGTACGCAATGCATAAAGTGGGAAAAGGTATTATGTAGTGATGTCTTGTTGAGCATAGTAATGCTTGTAGAAATTGTGTGTCCTGCTGTGGGCCACAAGGTAAACATCTCATACACCACAAGGAATGCTACATGAGGGCTTTAAACACAACAATTCCACACCACCCGCCGTCAGTGGTAGGGTTTGTCCAACAAGTATGTGCCATAGCAGGGGATAGTATATGTTGATATACTGTCACAGTAGGCATGTGTTTGGGTATATCACGAGAATAACATGCCTAAGGTGGTCTTGCTGTGCAAGTATGCTTTGCATTATGGGATAATCTTTAAAATATGTGTAATGTACAGTACTGTAGGTAGATATGTCAGATATTTTACACAGCATAACTGTTATATCATGCAAACAAATGGTATTGTCTATTGGCATGTACAATACACAATAACAGGATACATATGGCTTGTAGTCATGGGACACAGTAACAGCATGATAGCTAACTGAAATGGAAGAGCTACTCAATTATCCATGCACAAAGTACATGTAATAGCTTCACAGGTTCAGAGTGAGGTACTATGCTGTCTGGCCAAGTCCATGTGTAAGCCCAACGACAGTGTTTGCACTGGTGGCACCTCCCTAGGGTAGTGTACTGTCTGTGAACAGCAGAGCCATGTGTTACCTGCACCTGTGTACAGTACAGCCACTGCAGTGATCCCTGGCGTACATGTGTGTCTCCCATCCACCCATCGAGGTATCTCATGAAGAGTGCTAGTGAGTGTCCCTGCTTGATGTACATAGGAATCATGTTCCAAAGCATGGTGAGTGTCTGGTTAAGGAATGTATCCCTCAAGCACATCCCACTCATCGTTGCATTTGTGCACATATCCATGAGCATGTTGCTCTCAGTGGCTTTTGCTTATGTTGCTTATGTGGAGTATATCCATAAATATTGTTGTGGACATGGGCCCTGTATGTTCAGCAGAGGTCACCCCTGAGTATGCAGTATGCAAATGTGTGCAGTCGTGGTGTCCGTATTTGTGCCGCATACGTCATGCTTCGGAGATCGATAATCTTCATGGTGTGTTAATGCTGTGGTATATAAAGCTGTTGCTGTTCTGTAAGGTACACCCCAAAAGGGGTGTTGTACCCTTGAATGTGTGTCATACGTCAGGAGTATAGAGGTACAATTGGTGCCTTTATTCCAGCTACAAACCCATTACAGATAAGGGTGGCCACGTAGAAGGATATCCACGCCACATTGGCAATATGGTTATCAAAGGAGTGGGTGCTATATACGTGTGTACTAAGATCCCGTATAATGTCACATGTATGTAGGGGACTACCACCTATGTGATAGTCAGTGGGTGATTGGTGTAATCCAAAGGGGATGTCTATGCACCGTGTGTCATGCAGCTTGAGGCCATGATATTGACATCAGGTATCCGTCACAGTGACACTCTTATGGAGGGTGTCTGTATCAGCTGGTGGATCAATCATGGCTACTTGTTTGCAGTCATCTGGAAACCTATTCAGGGAAAGTCCCTCTGTGCTAGCCTGTACCTCAGGGAAGCATATACCGAACATGAGGGGCCCTATGACCGAGGACTGTGATACAACAAGTGTAACTGAATTACAGTAGGTACCACGGTATGCTACCCTCATTGTATGGGTCCTGTCCGTGAGCCACTTTGCATAACATCCCGAGATGTAGGGGTCGATGTGCAGGTGGATGTGTATGTTGTCAATACCAGAATGGAGAACAGTGCTGAAAGCCAATGAGAGGACAACGTAGGCTGTGTGGACCCCCTTACCATCATCACCTACCATGGTACCTATATCAAAGGAGTCCACCAGGTGTAGGAGCCATGGTCTGTCCCTAAATAATCCAACCCGGGTGGCATCAAAGGTCTGGAGGCCACCAATGTCTCTATGAATCACTTCCATGATGTGCCCCATAGCCTTGCAGAACAGTCCAGTCAGGCATATAGGGCAATAGTCCCTGTGGTTCATTGTGGTGCCACCTGTGTGGAGTGTGATAACTATTGCTGTGTGCCATTCAGGGGCCACAATGTCTGATACAAGGCTATTACTGAATCTGGTGGCCAAGTGGGGAGCCATGTTGTTCTGAGGTTTGTGTAAATCACAGCCTGGGATGTTGGACGGTCACATGGAGTCTGTGTTCCAGGCCTTAGAGAGTGCAGGTTGGAACTGCGTAGTTGTGACCGCAGGGACTCTGCATTGTTCCTGTATGGATTTTGGCCCTGTAGGGAGTGAGAGGGTCTAAAGTTAGCATTGAACCTATCTGCCAGGATGTTGCCAATAGCAGTCGGTCTGTAATGTTCCTGCCTAACCGTCGTATGTCAGAGCAGATGTGGGTATTGCCATTGAGTACTGACATACCTCCATAATGCTTTGTGGTAGTCCTTGGAGTGTGTCGCAGTAATGCTTATGTAGCTAGCTTTGGAGGATGTGATAAGGGATCCCAGATTCCTAGTGAGGCTGACCAGTGAGCTACCCCACCCATGGGATTGTACTCCACTTTGCAACAGCGCCCACCTTCTGTTGTACATTATGTGCATAGAACTGGACCCCCAGAGTGGCATCCGTTATCTGGTGGGTACCATCATGGCTTTGTTTGGGATAGCATGATCTATGCAGTCGTGGAAGTGCTAATGAAGTGCACTGGTGCATGTTTCAGCATTTGTAAGTGCATTGTGCATCTGCACGAGTGTCATGATGTTTACTACCACTGTCATAAGACGTCTGAAGTAGGCATTGTAGAAATCTTGTACTGTGTATTCTGTGAAGGATGTGGTGCCAGGATGTGGATAACAATGGTGATTAGCATATTCGGAAACTACCAATGAGGGGATAATCCCAGGTGTGGAACACCAGTCACATGTTGGTAATGTCCATGTCTAGGATATTGTTGGTCTTGGTGGTGGTGTGTATGGGTTGATCCAGCCGAGTGGAGGTTATGAATCCCAGAAAACATTGGCCTAATGTGTCGGTACATGAGTAGGTATCCCAGTTAAGTGTGGGGTAGTGTCAGTCTCACATCAGTACCTGTCTGAACCCTACTGTCCAGTACACCAAGAAATGAGGGCCGGTAACCATGGGGTATGTTGTTGAATCCGTAGCAATTACAATGTGTATAGCAGTTCTGTCCACAGTTAGTTGCACATGGATCACCTCTGATGCATTGTGCTAAGGAACCAGCCTGGAGGTGTGTACATCCTTGTGAAATATGGACACACCTCCGCAGTGGGTGTTCTGGTCCTGGTTACATGACTGAAAGGTGTGGTCTGCGTGTAACCTGTCAGTGCAGGTGTGCTCTCCGGAGCCTAGAGGCAAGTCCCAGTCACTGCAGAGATATCGAAGGGGTCCATTATAAGGAGTGCCTCGCCTGAGTGCATTAAAGATGAAGATGTCAAGCATTGAGTAACCGTACCCCAAGTTTTGCTTGCCTGTTCCTGTTCTGATGATAAATGTTATTGGAAACTGTCCAAGACAGGCAGTATAGGAGCAGCATGAGCCTTACATGTTATCTGTACTCCCAGGGCTGACAGATGCAGGTCATCTGTGCCAAAGCATCGTGTTTTGTTGACCATGTCATTCAAAGCAGAGAGATACTGGATGCCTGTGGAATGACAGCAGAAGCATAGGCAACTGTTGAAGGGAAACATTCAGTCATTGTACAGTGGTATCAGTCTGAATGAATGCAGAATGCTTCTCAGGGCTTGGGCAATACCTTCTGGGCTACTATTGCTATTGCGATACCTTCTGGGCTGCTATTGCTATTGCATGTCCCTGTACATGTAGTCCAGGAAGTTACATCTCAGGGCAGTCACACTAACATGGAGAATGACAGTCAAATCATACCTGGTGAGGTGTGGCATGGGTGCATAGGTTATGTTGTGGATCCTGTTACCCCACAGCCAGATGTAAGCGACTATCACCTTGTGTAGCCTGCTGAGTGGGACATCAGTGTGACCGCCTACAGAGTCACCTATGACCGGTGTGCTGGGTACGTTATGACACCCTATTGGCTGTAGGTGATGGGCACACATGAGTCTGTGGGCTATAAGTAATTGGTGTTGTGTTTGTTGATGGGGGCTGCCTCTGTTGCCTACACAGAGAGTATGGAGAGGTTCTGCAAATGTAGTCATACTATGTGTGGCCTGTGGTGGTGGAGATTTAATGACACTATGTGATGAGTGGGGTGTGTTGCAAATGTTAAATGTCCCCACATGAATGTCAGGTTCAGTCTGGGTTGGTGAGAGCATTACCCCCAGCATGGATACATATGTGCATCTCCCACAGGCTGTAGTGTCGTATGTTGGGATTTGAGCATTGACTGTGTACATGAGACAATTGCTCTATTGCCTCATGTTTGCCATATTCATCATATAGACAGGCAATAACATTGGTAAGTGACACTTGGACATGCCTGTATATTCAACCATGTCTCACAAGATATGTGAGTTACGTGTGTACAACTGCTGTTGTACTGTAAGCAAGCTGGAACTGTAAGGACAGACAGTGTACTTGTAAGAAATGAGTTGGAATGGGTGCTATAGTAATTAGTAGCTCATGAAGTGCTTACATGTTCTGAACAAGTACTGAGCATGAATATGCAATACAGATAGGGTGTTGGATAATATAAACCAACTGCAACCTTACAAGCGGAGACGCCAGTCATAATTGGAGGCACTGCACTATTACCCTGCTGAGTATGGTCTGCAAGTCTATGAACCTTTATCAATGTAGAGTTTAGCAGTACAGATGTAGATGACAGCACAGATGATTTCACACTGCATAGCATACCTGTGACAGGTCATAGGACATCATCACCCATACTGTGTTCCAGCTACACTGAGTATACTAGATGTACCTTTGTATGTCACAGGAGTTGTCTACCAGTGGCCTGTTGACAGAAGCAACACTACAAAAGGTGTCTGAGTGACATGTGCATATCACACCAGTGGCAGCTACAGTAAAACAGGGTTAATGTTTTGTACTCACCCCTCATTGTAGCCCATACCACACAGACAAATAGGAGGCATCTGCGTATGTAAGGATGTAAATGACCATGACCTAGGAGCAATAGGTGTCTCAGTGTTGTGGACAACATACAGAATGGGCTTGGTGGGTGAGGTGCGTGACATATGTGCACAATCTGACAGTTGATAAAAGCATTGTCACCGCTAGGTGAATAACCCTGTACCCATTAACTACCACCTAAGCAGCGGTCAACATTATGGACACTGTGTGTAAGGGATGGTGCTGTGCAGTTCACCTCCCTGAGCTGGTGACGTCTCCAGGCCTATTAGGTAGTCATATGAGGCACCCATGTTATGATAGGGTGCCATCCATGAGCATGGAGATCATTGGACAGGCATACTCAGCACTCGGGTGACCAATATCGATCACATATCACCTTTAAGGGGTATTGGCCATGCGTGGATGGGTGATACCAGCCTTCACAATCCTCACCTCCACTATGCAGCATACTGGCTACCTTGCATAAAGACATGTGCTACACTGTGATGTCGGACATGCTACACGTACGTATCCTGATTTGGAAGACATATGTCATGGACAGCCACCGTCCTACTACAAGGATTGCCACATGCTGGACAGATCCCTGTGCCATACATGCAACATACTCCTGCCATACCATGCAACCCTGTCCATCAAAGCTGCACATGTCATTTCTGTCATACATGATGCGATGACCGCATGGTAGATGTATCATTAAATCTCTGGATCAGTAATGTGGCACTGATGCACCTGGCGGTGGCAAAATGGGTGTCAGATACAGCTAGAAAACCTTGCCTGTACATGCTATATTTGATAACCATCCCTGCGAATAACGTCCGGCTAGTCATTGTCCCATGTGTATCACATGTGCAACACAGGCAATACGTGGCAGGATATTGAACTGCTGTACAGTGCCGTGTAGATGTACATGGCAAAACACATGCATGTAAAGGTGTCCGTGCGCATGTGTGCATTGTCACTGCTCATGTCCGTTAAGGTAGTGTATGTGTTGATATGTGACATATACACAGCATCAAGGTCAACAGCATTACTGTGGACACATCCAGGCATGTGCTGATAGGTAAGAACACCAGTGCAGGAAAACAGACATGCCCACATCAAGACAGCATTCACATCGAGTATGAGCAATGTAATGAGGTGACACACATATATGGTGATGATATCCAGTGCACAACAGGTGTTACATGTCTGTGACACAAACATGTCAGTCATGTCAGTGTCATGACGATTTGCAAAGATAACTGTTCATATGTACTAGATTTAATAAAAATGCATGTGCAGCTGTATTTCTGTACATCTCTGTGATACTGTGACCTGTCTCCATCATTATGTCTTCCAGATAATGCCTTGTTCACGCCTGCCAGCGTATAGCCACCTGGAGGATGATGGCCTCATCCCGTACCTTCATGATAACTATGAGGTGTTGTTCAGCCATGTGCCAAAGCATTCCCAGCAGCGTGATGACCTGTGGCAGGAACAACGCAGGAGGGTTAATGATGTGGGTGGCCATAACCCCTTCCAACCAGCAGGTGCGCAGACACTGCACGGACCTGATATGACATGCAAAACAGCGTGCCAATGCAATCGCCAAGGAACAAGGTGGAACAGGTGGTGGGCCACCAACCCAGCCCCCACTCACACCCACCGAGGAGCTACTGGCCAGACTGGGGACACCCTCAGAACAGTATCCACAAACACTAGCTGCCATCGTGGAGGTGGGTGTCTCCCAACCACTGAGCCTGGAGTTGCCTGGTAAGTCACTACTGCACATATGACTATTATATCCCATTTAGTTGCATGTGTCACTGTACAATATGTAATGTAACATCATATGTAAGGCATGTTTACACACATGCCGCTTACTATAGTATACTACTCTGCATATGCACACATCTGCATACTATAAGCTATTGTACAGGTGAATGTGTTAACATGCACAGTGCACCCTGTAGCTGTCATACAGTCATGGATAATGTTCAAACTGCTGTGTCAACCCTATACAGGTACCTCTGGCATGCCGCACAGACATCAGTCCATTGCAGGTGAGACAGTTATCAGTATCAGGCATGTTAATGCATAGATCTATTCGCCATGTAGCCAGTTAACACATGTACACATAATGTATGGTCCAGTCATGATATACAGGTCACATCTGTCATCAAGCACACTGGCTACTCATGTGCAATATATACAAACTAAATGAAACACTGACATGAAACCACAGTATCTGTCATTGCTAGATGTGTGGACAGCTGTGCATACAACGGTGGAGGTGTTGTTCAATGTGGGCATATGTGCTATACATTGGAACAACACGTGTGGTAAGCAAACAGTACCACACAGTGAGCTGGGATATGGGCAGCCCACAGGATTCACCATTGTGTAATATGCCCCTGCAATGGTTGCACACATTGTAATGTGCCATCTGACAAGTCCCAGACATGTAGTGTCCGGCTGCAATATTGTCTCACTATCCCATAATACATATCCCACATACCAAACATACAACCCTTTGTCTGCATAACCCTGTAGACAGTGACGTATCTGACATCTATGGGTGTATGCCATATGAGACAACACAGACATGTGAGATAGACGGCCATCACAAACATTTGGCCAACACATGTTCACACATGGCCATGGAGGATGGCCAGAGACATGTAGCCACACAGTAGATGTGATGTGTATACACCCTGTTGCACATTGTCTACACATGGTCCAACTATAGCCTTTGTTGAATGGTTATATAGTTGATGTGGAACACTGGACATCCTAAAAGCCTATACACCGCTTGTGGAGTTGTCACTTAATTCAACCATATAAGATGTGTTGAACATCATAACTGTGTCATAGCATGACAGTAGTCACCTGTACAGCTTCCACAGACATAGACACCACATCAGGCCACAGATACTGTACATTTCCCTTGTTGCTGTTGGACATCACTGTCAGCCATGCACCTCGTGTGTGTGGTACATAAATGTCATGTGGGACATGGTGTATTGACAAGTCTGCCATGTGTGGACATGGTTGCCAGGCAGCTAAAACATTTTAGTAGTTGTGCAGGGGTGTCATCTGTAGGTCTTCCAGTGACCTGTCACATGACACTGAATGGTTTAGTGTGTATACACCTCAGTGACTTGGGTCACAATCCACAGTAGTTATGTAATGTGTATGCACACAGTCATGGCTATGCACTGTGTGTGTATTACACACTGTATAGCAATATAGGCCCCTCATGATGCCATGCAATGGCACAGTGTCTGTACTTCACACTGTATAGCAATGTAGATGCCTCATACTACCCTTCAATGCTCATGCACATCTGCTAGAAGTGCTTTCTATCTGTAGGGCATACAGACAACACTGCAATGTGATACCCATTACTCCGCTGTACATGTGTCAGGACACCATTGTGTCAGACATGTATGCATGTCAATGCACATGTCAGCAGATTACATGTCATACTACATGTCATTGTCAAGGTCACATCAGCAATGTGTACTGTTAACCTGTGCTGGTCCACGTGGTGTATCACAGGGATGCATGCTTACTACTATGATTGTGTAAACTGCATGGCTTCTGATATGACACCTGCTTGCTGTTGTGTGCAACCCAGGGAGGTATGCTAACTACCACTATTAATGTCTGAGCTGCATGCTATCTGCTGTATCACATGCATGCTGCATGCCGTCTGTCAAATCACATGCGTGGTGTGTCTGTGTGTGTGTGTGTCTGTGTGTGTGTGTGTGTGTGTGTGTGTGTGTGTGTGTGTGTGTGTGTGTGTGTGTGTGTGTGTGTGTCTATTGTAATGTAGAGTCTTTCTTTGCATTCACAGGTGATGTAGGTGCGTTACCTCCTATGGTCCATCTGATGTTAGTGTCCCCACAGATACTAGCAGTGATGAACATATGCATGAGGTACAGGCAGGGTTGTAAGGGGCTGAATCTGTGCCAATGGTTGCCATCCCAGCTATGTCCCCCTCTTCCCCACACACAGTTCTCATGCCAACACATACCCCATCACCAGTAGCCATAGAGGAAGGACAGTCAGCGTGTGTTAGCTTGGAACAGGAACATGTAGTGGCTACAGAAGGTGTGTCTCCACACCATGGTGTCAGTGTAATGACTGCAGATATGCCACACAGGCATGTGGCCAGTGCTGCTTGTAGGAGGACCTCTGGCAGACAAGCACCTGCAGGACAGAGCACAGCAGCCGGTGTCACCAGACGCATGTTCCAGACTGTAATGGTGGCACAAGCACATGCTGAACAGCAGAATACAGAAGGGGAGAGGCTTTAGAGGGCTGCTGTCTGTTCTTTAAACAACAACATCTAGGCATTGGCAAATGCTCAACAGCAGATCGCTGATGTTCTGGACAGGCGATTGGGTGACATGGTTGGAATCTTTGACCATGGCATGGCAATCCACGAGTGTGAGCTGCCTGTACTGGAACATCTGCTAGGAGTGAGGCATAGGCCACATGGACGTAGGCCAGCTACACCACCTGGTGCAGGTCAACATGAACGAGCCACCTCACATGCCCGCTCCCATAGTGCCAGTAGCTGTAGCAGTACAGCTGGTGCTGCGCTGTCCACACCAAGACACAGCAGGCCACATGGACGTGGCCCTGGACGTTCCCAGCAGGGACATGGTTCCAGTGGACATGTGTCATTGGACAGTAGCCAATCTGTACCTCTGCCTTGTAGTGCTCGTGCATCCCCTAGCAGGCACAGGTCACATGACCATGGCTGGACACAGTGAGCTGTACATCCTGGTCTGTACAATCTGAAGCTGTCAATAATACCCCAGTGTAGGCTGGACACATGGCTGAACTGTTTGCACACATACACACACACAGCAGAAACATCTGTAGGGCACCGCAACACCCACATGCATAATGACCACACATGTCCAATCAGATCACCGGCCCTAACCCACACACATGGTGTCATCCACTGGTGCAGCCCATGCACCTGGCAAACATTATCACCCTGTGCATATGATGATGCCTGTGCCGCATCCCTGTCGTCCACACCATCGGTGCAGGGACATGCTCATATGGTCTGATGCACAGCGTGAACAGAATAGTGAGAAGTGTATATTACATTTGTTGTGTACTGTTGACACGCACCAGACATACCATGTAGTACAGGTTTAGAATGCATTGTTATATGTTCACAGTATGTGTCTTGGTAACAACAGTAACAGCATGTTGGTAATTATGCCCTGCTTCCCTCCTTAAGGTCTAATTACATGTGCCATTACGTTACAGTGTTTGCAGCTAGAGTGCATTGTTGTATGTTCACAGTATGTGTCTTGTTAACAACAGTAACTGCATGTTGGTAATGATGCCCTGCTTCCCTCCTTAAGGTCTACTTGCATGTGCCAATAAGTAGAAGTGTTTGCAGTTTCCCATGTGTAAATGTGGAGTACTCACAGGCATGTATGGCAATACCAGCATGCTATACGTAGCCTCAACTTCACTGTTAGAAAGGCTACCATTCCACAGATGTCCACACATCTACTGATCCAGAAGCATGTGAGCTGTTTAATAGGCTACAGTGGCTAGAGACGTGACATCCATACTGGGTCACATCACAGGTATGGTGACATGGTGTGGGGGGTTTAAACAGCGGTGTGGCCGATGTCAAAGTTAGAGGCCAGTTGATAGCATGAGGCCTTACTGTGTAGCAGTAATACACTGTCACATTACAGGATGAGAACACGCACAGACATACACAGAAACACACAGTAACATGACCACACTCACAAGGTCAACAACACTATAACGCACACTCGATAGTGTTGAGGTGAGGACTCCTGCCTATGTGGTAATCACCTTCACAGTACTGTGCACCCACATGATGCGACACAGAGAATGAACATGTACAGGTAGCCAGTAAGGCTGAGACCGATGGCATCAAAAGGGTAGTAGACTGTATCACCATGAGGGGTTAGGGATCCTGTCTGTTCTGTATGGTAGCATACACCCTCACTCCATGCACCAGACAGCCATACATACATATACACACACACACACACACACACACACACACACACACACACACACACACACACACACACACACTGTGGGGTCCACAAATGTCATTCACATACAGATAGCTGACGTGTGTGATACACACAATACCCCTGCCTATGTCTTGCTTTCTACACTGCAGTATGTATTGATCTCTACAACAGTGTACACGGGTGTGTAACAATTGGGATGTGTTCCCCACCATACGTGGCATATATGGTCACACAAGCAAACACACATGGCAGTACTGTGAATCATACACCTGCTATGTGATGATACGTCTGACAGACATGCAGCTGTATTGGCCGCATTATGTGTACCAACACTACCTTCGGCAATTGTGCTGCTATATGCACACAGGAGGATGTAAGTGTTACAGGTGTCAAGTGATGTACAGTCAGTAACACCCTGACCACTGTGTAGGTTGTATGTCTTCACCTTCAAGTAACAGTAACATAGCGTACTATTTGCACATGTAATGGTAGAATGGCTTGTGACACACCTGTGAGCTGTCTTCAGCAAACATCCATCTGCAAAGGTGGACCACCACTTTATGTACACACATCCATCCCTGATGTACATCCTACTGTACTGTCAGTATTTCACCATATACAGGTGTCAATGATGGGGCTGCATTGCAACTGCATGTTGTAGTTAGACACAGATGAATAACATACATCAGCTACTGCACATGCATGGTAGCTGCATGCACAACACTACATGTACATGTGTGTTCGTCCTACATTCCTGTCATGTAGCCATGTTTGTATGCATTGCAATTGGTGGACATGTGTGATGACATACATGATGATATGTTGGTTGTCATGGGTAACTAATATAGAGGGAATGTTACCTCAATCAACATTGCTACCTTATGTACTGTCAGCATTCAACAGCCATGGACCTACCTTCCATGTGCATGCGTGTAATTGCTGTAGCCACTTGTCTGCATGGAGGACAGCAAAAGCTATGCTATGTACATATGCATTGTGTGTGTGTGGGCCATGTACATATCCACTGCGATTACATGTATGTCATATCCAAACATGAGTGTTTTTTGGTGTACAGCGACAGTCATCTGTTACAGCTATGTAAGACCTAGGGCCCCTGTTATGTGTAGAACCAACCTGGTTATGAACTGTGGTATCATTGCATTGCATACCACATGATGGAACCCTGTCAGTACATGTGTAGTCTGCACAGTTGCTGTAGACCTATGTACAGTCCACTGGTCATGAGTAACATCATGTTGTAGTAATGTATGGATGTGTGTTACTGGTCCAAGGACATGGTGATGTCTGAGGGCTACATAGTAGAATGCAGCATTTACCACTGTGATCTGCACCTGAGACATCTGTGATGGCTCTTGAGTGTGTACTGGTCAGTACATGTGTGTGGCCTTCATGTACGTGGGGACAGTAACACCTGGAACGGTCCATCACGGTCTTATGGCCCACATGTCTGTATCTGAGGTTTACGGTGGTAGTGCTATTGTGCACAACTGTGCCATATGCCAGGTGTTCCTCACTGCAGAGATGTCCGTATTCCCCATTGTTGGATCTGGACTGTCAGTTGTGATCACAAACGCTACACAGCTAGCACTGACGACTGGTGTCAGATGTATGTAGTGCAGCGTTCGTGCTAACAATGTTCACTATCGACACACTGTGCCCTTCCGTGTTTAGAATTCATGTGCATACAAGACAGCCCTTTGCTACTACTAAGTGTGTGAGCATGCCCAGTACGCCGTTGTGTAGATGGACACACAGTACATTCCAAACTGTGCCCTTCCATGTTTAGAATCCGTGTACATACAAGACAGCCCTTAGCTACTACTAAGTGTGTGAGCATGCCCAGTACGCCGTTGTGTAGATGGAAACATAGTACTTTCCAAACTGTGCCCTTCCGTGTTTAGAATCTGTGTGCATACAAGACAGCCCTTCGCTATTACTAAATGTGTGAGCATGCCCAGTATGCCATTGTGTAGATGGACACACAGTACATTCCAAACAGACGTGTGCTACTAAGTGTGTGAGAATGCCCAGTGACACCTTGTGTCGGTTAAGTGCCTCTTTGTATGGGCATGACCATTGAAATCCTGTATAGCGATAGTGGTCATCAAGGCAACAGATGTCCATACCCCACGTCAGGATGGATTCCTACATTGAACAAACTGGGACTGTCTTGAAGGGTGTACTGTCTGTGGCATGTCTCGTATCCATGTAGTGTTGTAATAGTGCTCCGTAGATAGGCAGCTGTCCCGATCACACCACTGCTGTGTGTTTGTCTACGTCTAACTTGGGACAGTAATATGCTTTTAGACTGCTCACTCTCCATACATTCCCTATCAGCATCTTTGCCTTTGCTGATGATGTCATCCACCTAGAAGTATGCCTCTGGGAGTGCTGTGTTCCAGTAATCTCGGTAGTGTGTACTGTAACTGCGTAATGCTGTAGTGTGATAAGGTAGCTAGGTGTATGTTTGACTCCCGGCCCTGCCAATTGAGTGTGTGTGTGTGTTTCCAGCTGCCTGGGGACAGAGTAATGCTTTTAGATGGCTCCCTCTCCATACATTCCCTATTGGTGTCTTTGCCTTTGCTGATGATGTCATCCACCTAGAAGTATGCCTCTGGGAGTGCTGTGTTCCAGTAATCTTGGTAACGTGTTCTGTAACTGCAGAATGCTGTAGTGTGGTAAGGTAGTTAGGTGTATGTTCGACTCTCCGCCCTGCCAAGTGTGTGTGTGTTCCCAGCTGCCTGGGGACAGAGTTATGCTTTTAGACAGCTCCCTCTCCATACATTCCCTATTGGTGTCTTTACCTTTGCTGATGATGTCATCCACCTAGAAGTATGCCTCTGGTAGTGCTGTGTTCCAGTAATCTCAGTAGCGTGTTCTTTAACTGAGTAATGCTGTAGTGTGATAAGGTAGTTAGGTGTATGTTCGACTCCCGGCCCTGCCAAGTGTGTGTGTGTGTGTGTTTGTGTGTTCCCAGCTGCCTGGGGACAGAGGAATGCTTTTAGACAGCTCCCTCTCCATACATTCCCTATCGGCGTCTATGCCTTTGCTGATGATGTCATCCACCTAGAAGTATGCCTCTGTGAGTGCTGTGTGCCAGTAATCTCGGTAGCGCATTCTGTAACTGCATAATGCTGTAGTGTGATAGGGTAATTAGGTGTATGTTCAACTCCCGGCCCTGCCAAGTGTGTGTGTGTGTGTGTTTCCAGCTGCCTGGGGACAGAGTAATGCTTTTAGACAGCTCCCTTTCCATACATTCTCTATCGATGTCTTTGCCTTTGCTGATAATGTCATCCACCTAGAAGTATGCCTCTGGGAGTCCGGTGATGCTGAAACTCGGTAGCGCGTTCTGTTACTGCATAATGCTGTAGTGTGGTAGACTAGACAGGTAGGTGCTTGATTCCAAGGCATGGCAGGTGTGTGTGTTTGGCAGTTATACCCTATGTGTTGGTATCTGTGGGTGGCTAGCTGCGGGATGTGTTCAGTGTGTTTTGCTGCTGACCTATATAGTGTCCACAGCCCGCATATTCTGCCAAGACACTGGGTTGTCAACACATACATTCGGCAATAGGTCTGGTGAGTAAATGTCAGCAGCCCTACTCTTACCCTTAATACAGTCTGACCCGTGTGATGCAACAGAACACACTTGCCTTGATAGTAACAACACTACATAATGCAGGTGGCACATGTAGTTTCCTTTTCATGCCTGTCTAATGCTTTGCTGTCATGTGGTCTGCTGTTGTGATATAAATGCAATATCTACATATGTGTGTACATGTATATGTGTGTATGTATATCTATGTATATATGTATACAAATAATATATATGATATATGTAGATATAGAGAGATAGACATAGATATAAACATATATGTCTGGGGACATCAGCACTATTGAATGTTTGTGCCGGATGATCTGTACGTGATAACCTGGGATGTATGTATATCTGCCATGGCGTAGTGGTAATGCACATCGTCTGTTGTGTGCAGGGTCCCAGGTTGTAGTCGTGTAGACACCGGTTATTTTGTTGCTGGGAAGACCATGGGACATCGAATATGATGATAGTACGGCACCTGCTACCAGTTGTGTACGGATCTGAGTGACACTAAGCAGTGGTTATTAATTTGGAGGTTCGGTATGGGTCATATAACTATTTATTAGAAGACTATACTATGCAGATAAGGTTGACAATAGTGTATCCCATTTATCCCCAAGGTGTGATGCAGATACCTGGAGTGTATGCATGTAGTTAGCCGGGTGCAGGGCTCGAATATTGTTGACAGCATGGGAGGGGGGGGTCAGGCATACTGTACGTACATTGCAGAACTGTGCCTCAGGAGTGCTCCTGCCTTAACACGCCTAAGCTAGGGGTGTGTCTATACCTGCCTGGTGACATTAGGATGGACAACAGCAGTGGTGGGGTAGTCAGGGTGTACAGGCTGCACAAACAGGTGATGATCAGCACAATCAGCAGATGACATGGCCAGCCCGCACCTGAACAGTACGGTAATGTGAGCAAGCAGCATACACACAGGTTTCTTCCACACTCTACACCACCGGTGTATACTTGCAGGGACATTTCATGACACAGTCCAACCAAATGAGAAGGGCTGCAGCAGGCAACATAGACCAACATGTGCAGGAGGCTGAGGGTAGTGAGGATGTGTATGCTGCTGAACATCCTTTACCGGGGTGACATAAGACGTTATAGACCCGGGGTGACTTACCAGGGGCTACATGAGCTGGGGATGGTGGAGCACTATGGGGTGGACAGAGACCTCCTACAGCAGCTTGTTGACCTGTGCCTGCCACACCTGACACATCAAACAGGCCGAGGGAAACCCATCACAATGGATACCACGGTATGTGTTGGCCTGGGTATACTAGCCACAGGTACCTCACACAGCACAACTGGGGATATCATGGGGATCTCACAGGCATCTGCATCCAGAGTATTGCGCCAGTTCACAGACGCCATGTCAACACATGCTAGTGAGCACGTACATGTCCTCAACACACGTGATTAGTAGACCAGCAATATGCATCTCTTCAACCACATGGATGACTACCCTGGGGTACTGGGTGCTATAGCCTGCACACACATACACATCAAAGCACCACCCGGTGAGTGGGGTAGGGCCTACAGTCACTGCAGGGGCATACTCTCCAACAGCTAGGCCATATGCGATGGCCAGGGCATTAGAATGAATGTGAGTGCTGTCTGCTGTGGAAACTATGATGATTCTGATATATGGCTTTTGACTCAGTTCTACCACACCTTTGCCAATATGGACATCCCCTACAGTGTCCTAGTGGGGGATGCTGGGTAACCACTGGTGTCATGGCTGATGACACCCAGCAGCAATGCACACACACCTGAACACTGACACCATAATGAGGCAGATGCACAAGCAAGACATGTAATTGAGTATGTGTTTGGGATGCTCAGTTCATGGTTCTGGTATCCAGACACATTCGGTGGAGCCCTGCAGTATTCACTAGCTACATGCACACAATTTTTATGGTATTTGCTATGCTACACATTCTGATCCGGCAGTAACAGTTGCAGCAAGAACAGCATGGGGCAGGGCCACATGGCTCAACACCACTGCCAAGGCCTGTACAGGCACAGTGTGACTTGGCGAAAGAACTACCTGAGCAGGGTCCAGTCAGCGAAAGGCCGTGCACAGTATGACCTGCCCTTGGCAAAGAGGCAACACAAGGCATATGTACTGACACAGTAGGTACCCACAGATGTCCCCTCTCTGACCCGCACACAGTACAATGGATGCCAAACATGACACTACCTGTGCTTGGCCATGTATAGGAGGTTCACTGTGTGCATCTGATATAGGCAGCCCTCCAGCACCGTCCTCAGGTCCAGAACACCCCCAGGGTATGTCTATCGACCTAAAAATTGTCAGTTGTATTAGAATGTGTATTTACCCATTGCTACGGTATGTATGTGAGCATACAAGATACTTTGGTGGCTGACTGTTAGGGCAGCAGACAGTACACGTCCATAGTGGCACCATGACATCTGTAGCACATACGGGGGTCACAATGGTTGCCAGTAGTACACAGGGTGTCCTAACCCACTGCAGATTATGGGCTGAACATCATGTGTGTCCATACAGCCCACACACGTTCCATACAGCTGGACAGGTGTGGACCAATACAGACAAATGATATACAATGGCCTATGGATATGCCCAATGAATGACCCCAACCCCCAAAGACACACACAGACTACAGCAGGCCAGGCAGTTTGATGTAGGTTGTGAAAGCTAGGACGTCCAACACCACTGTGCTGGTATTTAATGCTGGGATCTGACGTACACTGGTATCCCTCCAACCGGCAATTTAGGTAGGTCCACACACTGACATGGAGAACCTGGCATACCAGTACAGTAGCGGCAGATGTGTACAACTGTCAGCTGTGCCCTCCATCCAACCTACACATGTGAGAGTCATGTGCGCCACCCATGGTGCTGTTTAGGACTGCTGATGCGGTTGGATGTCCCCCCACGCTATGCAGACATGTAGCAACTGTCAATGCCACATGACCATTAGCTACCCTGCAGACACAGCATAACACCTGTCTGTGTAGAACGGAGGGGTCAGCAACACAGTACTGACTATCTGGACATGTGACACATGCGATACAGTTGTCCATACTTGGCATGCTCACACACATAACGGTATGACGATAATGTCGGTCGACAACATGCGTAACAGTCATACTGGGCATGCTCACACACAAACACAGGACGGCCAGGCATGCATACACCAGTGGTCCGGTCATATCTGCCAGTACATTGCTATACTGTTTGATGACTGCGCTGCATGGTGTGTGTGTGGTCTATTGTCTGTACATATGCCATGGTCTATTGTTAATTCACATGAACTATGTGCACAGGGTACTGCTACCATCACGTGAATAGCGTGGTTCTTTGTTTGCGGACAGACCGACACCTTTGGATACGGACTGGGTAAGGCACATTCCAGCAGGTGGGGGCAGTTGTGCGTGGGTTTGCACAGTGTTAAGCACTGCTGATCTCTGGTTACAGCACCTTTTACCCGTTTAGACTCCACATTTCTTTGACAGTGCACTACTGGCATACTGGTAGACAAACACACTTACAGCCGCTCGCTCACCAACATTTCTGCTTACATTTGTCACTCATGCAGGGTGTGTGCGATCCCTTGTGATGTGTATTACATCGGACTACATGACTACAGTATCGGGTATGTCTAACCATTTGGCGACGGCAGGCGTTTGACTGTACGGACCCGGCGGCCTGTCCAGTGATGTAATCATATTATATGCGTGTCCCTCATACGATCTGCTCCCATCTGCCTGATACATGGGAACCGATACTCTGCAATGTTGACATGTGAATATGATCTTGTTAACGTAGCTGTCCGGCGAGTCATGCTACCGCATACCTACTGTACGTTTTCCACCTTTCAGACTGCACGACGGGAGACTGTAGGAATAACACCTTTCCCACTTTGCATAGGACAGTCCCTCATTAGGCATATGTCATGTGACGATACTCTAGCCATTGCAACTGTCCTGGTTAGGGGACATTCTCACATTCTACATGTCTGTAGTGGTTGCTTGTTACAGGTCTTGTATACCTGACACGTCGATATGTTATATGTATTAGCATAAGCAACTTTACAGCTGCTAGACTATGCTTTGATTTGTGCTGATATGTATATTGCTGTACTATGCATGGCTGTAGGTATGTTCTGCCTTGGTATGTCTGATATTTCAACAGAGCAGGTACCACTTTGGCCATTCAGAATGGTGGCGGCCCTATAGATCCTATATGTAGAGCTATCACATGTGTCAAGGCAACACATACCCACAGCCAGTTGTAAACTGACTACTTCCATGGTTTGCATACGTTAAGGTTATTCTTGTAGCATTATAATTGCTAATACTGTTTCCTATTACATGTAGCTGTTTCTGATACAACAAATTAATTTCTGACACCACTACACACAATATATGGCCTTCTTTCCCGAACTCAGAGGCCATGTGCCATAACATTCATTTTGCAGGACACAACTGCCCAGATGGGTGTGTCACTCAAAGGCATATGGGTGTGGAACCTCATCTATTATGCTATCATCTACCTAAGGTGGTCATCAAATTATGCACATTCCGTCACTAGCAGACCTCACATACCAATGGGGGAGAATGAACACTGTATCAGGAACACTGCATAACACCCTGTGAGACACATTTAGACGACTGGTTCTATTAACCAGACACATTGACAGTCACAGAGCATATGTATTCATTCACGTTTGTTGAGGTACATGCCATTTATGACTCATACATGTTGTCATCTGTCATTACCTGTATTCCGCCATCTGTCCACCTAATATCACTAGTTCTGGAAGTGTTTAGTTGGACTTTGTTACATTCTGATTCATAACTATGGTCGTCCATGCTAATCGGGTACACGGCACTGATTTGGTCTCTATGTCTTCCCCCGATGGTTTACAGACTATCTGGTAGATGTGCTCTTCAGGTTTGGGACATATAGGCATCTGCTATGCCCACATAGGAATATTAATGACTTCCACTGGGCAGGCATACTACATCTCTGCCAACCAGCACCTGCACACTTAAGCCCATTATTGCATACCCATGGTCCACCTACCTGGCACCCTTCTACAGCACTCATGACATACACTTACTGTGAGCGCAGCTGGGGTATGAGCACACCCCTACACATTGCCCACTCTCCCCATCTCAGGACACATGTCGCACGTTTTGTCAACCCATGTATTATCACACTTGCACAACCTACTGTTCCATGTACACCTACATCCTGCTTGCATCGATGACAACAGGTTGACACATACACTGAATTTTTGGTGTCCCACAAGGGACACTGTTATCCATGTTTAAAGTGTAGACCTTGCAGATCTCTCCCACTGCTACTTTCCTGCCGGTGTTTTGGACAGCAGCAGTGTATTAATCTTTATTGCCTGTCTGTATGTCTGACCGGCCTAGCTGGGTGGTGTGGGGCGTACAACATTTATTTTTTGGACCTCCCAGTCACATATGCCCGGGCTGTATATATGTTACCTTTAATTGCTGTAAAGTAACCTAGTTATGTACATGTGTATATCTACAATGACATATATATTTGGTTTGTGTGTATGTGTATCTATCAATACCTGTTGTTTGTGTATATATATCTATCTATATATATCTGTAGTATATATTTGTGTGTGTGTATATATATATATATATATATATATCTGTATAAATGTATATGTGTATATAAATCTCTCTCTCTCTCTCTATATATATATATATATATATATATATATATATATATATATCTCTATATCTATGTATATATATATATATATATATATATATATATATATATATATATATATATATATATACATATATATATATATATATATATACATTTTTATCTATATATACATCTGTGTGTCCGTCAACCTATACATTTCCCGGACATAGACACTTACACATGCGTATTGGGTTTTATCTCTGCTTCAACAGCATACAATTGCCTTAGTCATTTTGACACCGACACTTCACTCCGGTGAACTTGTGATCAGTATACTGCACGTTATACAGCGGACAGATGTCGCACGTTTTTCATGTCTGGGGTGCCGCTGATAAGTGTGATGTGATACAGTGTAATTCGACCTATTACTCGTATGCACAGCCTGTTATTCCTGCTACTGTGTTTGTTTCTGTGCACATTCATATTATTAATGTTAATAGAATGAGTGTTTGTGTTACTGAGATTGTACATCAACATATTGATGTCCGCATGTAGTTGTGTCTTTCTGCTTTTCCCGGTTTGGGGTTGTCACAGCAGAACTCCGTTCTGCTCATGGGTGGCATATAGGTTTTACATGTTTCCCTTCACATTTGACTATTTCATTCATTTATAGATACAATGAATATTATTCTGGACATCAGTTATAAATTCACTACAGGTATGCAATAGTCCTGTCAACAAATGTGACAGTTGGTTGGTGTACATATGTGTACCGACCTCTATGATACTCGGGGACTAGTTTCTACAGTGACAGGGACAAGGCTATGACAAATCAGAGACAATCATGGACACTTCTACCATATTAGTACTATTAACTTGGAACGTGTTGACAGATTCGTATTACTACTAATTTTCTGCAGTTAAATGCGTCTATTACTCTTCATTGTTGTAAGTAGTCATTCTCATTCAACACCTTTCCTCCAAAGGTCACTGGCTTTGTGAGTGATTAAGAGGCTGGCCAGTTATTGTGCAAATGCTCTGACCATTGGTAGGGTTGACACATTGTCATATGCACAGGTTGGGATATATTCTGGGGACACCAGATTGTTTAGGCCAACACATATCCATGGTCAGTGCAGGTTTAGAACATTCATTAGTTTCCTTGCTGTGAGCCTATACCTTTAGCACTTTAGTTGTTAGTCTGTTTCTTGTACGAATTACATATTTTCTATCCTGACGTCACCGCTTTAGGCAACTGTTACATGTAGTATGGTACATAGTTATTTCCTACAATCACAGGACATTTGGCATTGTATCATTGTTGGTCAGGACACACCTACCCACACAGTGACTGTCCCTCACACAGTGGATCAGGGGGTATCCTGTTTACGTCAGTGCCTTCATCACCCTATTTCCATGTGCCACTGTGTGAATGTGTACAATATATTCTCTCGATTATTCATGTCGGGACACGTGCATCACGGGCAGGTGTTTGATCCTGACCATCTAGGGCTGGACAGTCTCGTGCACCACTACTGCACATTCCAACTTGTGTCCAGATGTCTACAGGACTGGACATTGTGTCCTGATACCCATTCTAATGTTTACACAGGTTACTTATCCCATGAGGGATATCCAAAAATTTAACAAGACCAATACCGACCATTCTTTTGGCATTACGAAAATGTGCTGGGGGTTTTACATGCAAGGGATACATAGTTTGCAATCCTGAAACTGCCTAGGGTGACACTGCCTACTACATATGAGTAGTGGTCACTATGTGTAGATGTGGCTGTGCCAAGCTAGTAGGCCAAGTATGGCTGGATTTGGTGGACGTTCAGGTATGGGGGCGGGTTGTGTGCTGTGGAGGGGATGCTGGGTATTCCATTATGCATCCAGGTGTGTTGCATTTGATTTGGCCGGTTCCATCAGGACCAATCTGTGGGTATGTGCAGGTGACATTTCTGTACATTTGTATCGCACATTTTAATATTCATATGTTTGTGGGATTGTGTTCTACAGTATGGCCTGTCTGGTTGTATTGCAGATGTGTATACATGTTCTTTGTGTTTCTTTCTGATTCACCCGCTGCTCCCTCATACACCTCCAGTTCACCTGTTCTGCATACGACACAGTCTCGCCTTTGAGGATTATACCATTACCCACCCCCCCCACACACACACATATTCCTGACACTCCATCCATCACTGCTTTAGTTGATGGCCCATGACACGGTCAAGGTAACACATTGCATACACTACATATGTCAGGTACCTGTATGGTTGTGTGGACTACCCTGGCATGTTTCACCTTCCACATGCTATACATCACGCACATAGGTACACACCCATACTTAACTTTCATGACATGGTTGGTACACCCGGGTAATACCCATTCAACTGTGACACATCCTGACAAGTACGGCTTGAACCGCAGATGTGCGGACTTTGGCCGACTGTTCTGATCATTGGTAGGATGCCACCTTTTCCTATGTCCAGGATAGGATATATTCTGGACACATATCTGATTGTACTGGACAACACGTACCCACAGTCAACGCTACGGATAATACTGTTCCTTTAAGCCTACATGTTGCCTTATTGTTGTAGCAGTTTATATGCTCCTTCTGTTTCGTTTACATGCTTATTCTATTTCCTGTCACATATGGTATGTTAAATACGGACATACCTATTGTATGTGACTATTACATGCGCTGTGGGATATAATTCTGTCACACGGTCGCTAGATATTTACATTTATCGTGGATTTGTTATGGACACATCTGCCCAGCTGTGTACTCTCCCTCACAATATGGGTCAGCTGGTGACCCTGACCATTGGGCTGGACGTACCTATTGGCGGCACGCTAACATGATGCATTTCACTTCCACTTGGTATAACTATCTACACTGCATTGGACTATGGGCACACGGTTTCCAATGTCATTTGTTCGAGGAATAGGGACCCGTTATTCCCTACCGTGCATTTGTGTTTGCTTCTTCATTTTGTGTTCACAGGAACTGTCTTGCATGCTTTGCATACGTTTCAGTATCCACAGACACTGACAGATGTGATTACTATTGCTTGCAAATTGTTATATGCAAACATTTTAGGTTGCACGTCGACAGCTGACATTTCCACGCTTCCGTGCGGCACTTCGATACCCCCTATGCACTTGCGCTCATTTCCTCTGCATGTGGCTGTGGTGGCAGCGCGCCTTCATTAATATGCATTTGGCACTACTGCATCATCTTCATGCCACACGGTCAGCGCAAGCCTAACGCCGGCCTTGTGCCAAGCTTTATGAATCCCAGGGAGTGTCTATATTTATGAGGTTTACTTTGGAAAATGTTATGTACAGATGGATATGTATCTACTGTAATGTTTGCTGTGGGTATCTGTTGTTGCTACTGATGGAATTTTTTCCACGTTTATTGTCTATTGCTATGTTATAGTCCGAGTAAAGAAAGCTGTTGTTTCAGCTGCAATTGTCAATGTCTATGCACCATTCGTTCAAGTAACATCTGAAAGTAGATGCATATCTATGTCTTGCATAGAAAAGTGTACCACTACAATGTTTAAACAGAATATGCTTTCTTTGGTTCTGACACACCACACACACATGCATTTGCATGTTTGCATGTGTACATATACCCATGATGTAAACAAACCAACATACTTTGCATTAGACTAAATAAAAAATCTGCCTTGTCATTGTTACATCACAAAAAATGCTGTTTATTTTGCCCCTTTAATTGCTTCAGAATGTTGTAATGGAATCCCACCCTAAGTGTACAAATAAATATGGTCAGCATAAAGCACATTCTTAAAGGGGGAGCTATCAACTATCTGAGTGTATAGAACAGTTTTCTGAGCATGCCTTGGAATAAAGACCTGCAAGACAGTTTAGCAATGTGTTATTTTACATTTTAAGGGTAATCATTTCATTTATGTAAACACCATTATAGTTTGGTAATAATCATATATGTCATCAAAATGTACAGATGAAGCTGCACAGGAAGTTCTAGAACTTGTGTTTTCTATATTTTAGAATGCAGTATTTTAAGTACAATATTGGGTCCTTGTTTTACCCTGAAAATATATGCCCTTTATTAGATGTTTTATAAGAGTAAACAGCCTGTTACAGGTGGTATTGCATTAAATCCAATAGTGGTTCATCAAGAAATGCATTCTTAAATATGTTATTGTGTATAGTGTCATTATTTCATGCTTCTTGGCTAAAATGTTGCTGGATACTTGTAAAGTAGCCTAAGGTTTTATTCTCATGTGAACATTTTTTGTATGAAACTAATCTGCTTAGAACAGGGTATTTGCAATAAAAATATTGTCTGTTCTACTCTGGGTCTATGTTGGTTGTCTTACAGGAAGGAACATGAAGACAGAATGATTTGTTTATGCCCACCGCGAGAATCAATGTCTGTAAATATGAACCTGGGAGCTCTTGCTTTATGGGTCATTACTCTGTCTTACCCCTTAAGAGGCTGACAGTAAGTAGAGACCTCAACTATTTTTCTACTGCTGTGACAGTCTGACAGAAGAAATGCAGTGCATCATGTCTAATTCCATTTCAGAAGTATTTGAAATGGTATAAATAAAGACAAACCACTGCATAATGGTTCTGTTGAGCAAACCACTCTTGGAACAGATAATTATCTACCTGTCTATCTCCTTTCTTTGTGTGCATTCCGAGCTTGACACCTACCAGCACAGCATATCAATTTCCATATTATCCTGTCGTGTATTTGGTTGTTTACCAAAATGTAGCCTCTGTTTCTTGATAGCTTGAAGGAGACATCAGAATCAGATAATACTACTGAAATGTTATAATAAAATGTATCACAGCACGTAGGACATGGTGTTAAGGAAATGGTACTTGAAAAACAACTACGATTGTTATTTTGACAGAGAGTGATATATTTATATTCTGTATATGTTGTTAAGCAGAAGAACATAACACAAAGCCCGTATTTACTGATAAAATTACATATTTTTGTTTCTTTTTCTTAAATCTGACAATTTAAAATAGACATGGCAGGGTACACAGCTATTCATAGATTTATTCTTCAAAACTGACATTATATTATAACTAATGGTCTCACTAGAATGCCTCATGGCGTCAGAAGTACCATATACCACACAAGCTTTTGGACTGCAGACATTTACGTTTTCATGATAAATAAGACTGATTTATGAAAATGTGATAGAAGAGAAGAACATGATTTCTAAACGTATAAGTGTATTTACAGGTCTGCTACATTAGAGTATATGACGATTTAAAAAATTATTTAAACATATACAAACAATGCCAGTGTAAGTGCAATTATTCTTTAAAGCTCCTGATTCTCAAACAGTTTGTGCAGATGCACACAAGTAAGGCACTGCTGCAAGCAACTCCTGTTGGTATCATGGCTTCTGTTCCACTGGAAGGCCTGCATGCTTACCAACAAAATGTATATCAGTAAATGTAATGCACATATAAAATAAAGCATGCAACCCTTCATGGCTAGTTCCCCATTGATGCCAAAATGTGAAAACTCTCTTACTCTAATGGCTCTAATTCAAGCAATAAGTAAAAAATGACAGAGAGAGCATTCTGAAAAGAATATCTGGAACCTGCTATGACTCCAGGAAATTAAACTGGGTGAAGCTTCATGAGGACAAAAGTAAAGGTCAGGGCTTCAACCAAATTGGAAAATGGACAGACAGTGGTTAATTTGCAGGGGGTGGCACTGTTGTGTGACTATTTTGATGTTCAGTTTTCTATTCAGCCAAGTTGTGGTCTGCTATGTGGACTAGCACAATACACAAGTTTAGTAAGGAGGAATAGAGTCTATCCTCAGGACTTTCTTTACATCTGGATTATGACTGCTATGCATATTATGCAGAGCCATAACTAGGTCAGGGTAAAGGGAGCTGCTGCCCCTTGTACAAACTGTTAGGAGGCACAATCAGCTGCGGAATACAGTAAATAAATACTCATACTGCATTTGAGGGCATGCCTGAAGCACTGAAATACTAGTATGATAAGATACTTTTCTCCATAATGAGATTGACTTGCTTCTTTGTACTCCTACTATTACTTGCTGGGTTGCCTACTTTTTGCATCACTCACTAATTTCTATATTGTTTTCTTTTTCACAGATCTCACTGGGTTGCCTGTTATTTCATCTTGAGCTTATAATTCTTTAGCTGCATTGTCTGTCATTGTGCAGTTTTTGTACTTTTACTAATCTGGCTGAGCTTACGGCTCTCATTGCTTTTGCTACTTAACAGTATGACTATTTTAACTGTTCTCTGACATTGAATTGTTGATTGCTGTCAAATCCATTTATTTTTGCTGAGTTTGCCTTTATTACACTGTCATTTTCACTTTTACTGTTCTTGTCCATGTACTTTTTTTGATTTTAGAGTTCTGTTGGCACTCAGTTTTGAACAAATGTTATTCTTGCTATCAAACTGCAGTTCATGTTAGACCATTGCTTGCTGACAGCCATATCTACAAATATATTGTTTTTGCACCTAGACATTCCTTGCTGCCAAAATTAAACTGGCTCCTTATTCATTTTTTTAATTGTACTAATTCTTCTATGTCAAGCTATTGCTGTTATATATAGCACCATTTTTGGTACACTGCTCACATTAAGCATTAACTATTTCATTATCCCTGTCTAGGGAAACTGCTGATTTGGCATAGTGGTATGTTGCTCTGACTATAGTACGCATGGTCCTGGGTTCAAGACTTGGCAGTGAAATGCATGGTGGTAGCACAACATTGCAGCTAATTTGGCTTTGTAGTGTGTTGCTCTGACTTTAGTGCACAGGGTCCTGTGTTCAAGACTTGGCAGTGATGACTTTAAAGGTGGGGAGGTTTGCATAATGGTTAAGGTATTTACCTTAAAGACACAAGGTGCAGGGTTGGATTCTCACAAGGGGAAACATGGCTCACAAGGGCAGTTAACCTAATATGAACCTAGTTATCACCTTACCTGTTCCATGCTTTTGCAACCCTAACTTATAAATTAAGCCAAAATTTACTAATACCAGCAGGTGAATTTATGCCTAACTTAGCTATATCCATTAACAACCACTTCACTAACCTTAACTCTTTCTGTCAATACCTATCTGACTCAACTACTCCCACTATAGGCACTTCTCTTCAAACCCCATGTTTCGTTCTAACTAACCACTACAATTAACGATCCCTACATCTACTGTACATCTTTTTTTGTAACCATATAACATTATTCTGCTTGGGACAAGCCTTCCCTTATCAGGACCATAAATTAACTAAATCCACTAAATGCATCATGCATCATGGAGATGTGACCTAATGTTACCTCTCACCTGATCAATCTTCTGGTAGTAGGCATTCTGAGACAGTGTAAGAACTGCCTCATGATTACTGACATCCCAATATTCCTAGATTCTTCCACCTCAATTAATGAAAGATGCATCTATGTACTTGACACAGAAGCACATCTCTCTCTACTCCCACTAATTTTAGTGAGCAGACACTCTTAAATCTAAATACACAATAAGTAGTTAACAAATTCTTGCTTAAACTTTTTGACACCTATACAGACTATCTTAGCTATCTAGAGACGCACTTGTAGTTATTTCTGACATGCTACTTCAACAGGAAAGCACTGAGGCCTGATTCTGATCCAAAAGCCCTGAATATTGGTGAATGCAGCATGAGTCATACTGAAATAATGCTTATCAGACTGGATAAGGAGAGTGCTAGCATCCTAGGGATCTTTCATCATCCTAAATATGAGTATGACTTTACTATTAATCCCGTTGAATTGAATGAGCTTAGGCAGTCTGCCCTAATAAAGGTGTCACTAGATAGAACTGATCTTGCCACCTGAGGATCATAGATCACTAGACAGAATTGATCTCATCACCTAACCCTCATAGAAGAGGAATCCACTAATGCTAAGCAGTACTCTTCCCTCTCCAAGAATGGTATCTAAATTATAAGCTGTAATAATTGGCTACAATAAATAAATTCTTGACTGCTGTCAGTTTAGGTGGCTCCAATATATGCCCACCTGTGAGCAGATCTTTCCTTCCACTGCAGTGCCTGCCTGGGCATTATTAACTCATGAGCATGCCCTCATAGCAAATTCCAGTTCACAGCACACCAGTATTGGTCTGCTTAATGTTAGAAGCTTAATCATCTGTTGCCTGTTGCCTTACTGCATAACCATATGTTTTAGGTAAACTTGCTTTGAAATCGACAGAACATTGTGTATGAGTTTAAATTTTTGAGTTCCTTTAATGTATGCTGATTTTTGATTACTAGTTGATTTAAATGTATATTTTTATGTGTAAGTCTTTATTAACAATTTGTATATCTGTCTTGCTTATGTTATGTGTGGAGCTTTTCTCCCCAGGCCTCTACTGAAAATGGACATATATCCAGCTAAACTAGCCCGGTCAACAAATGTAAAATAAATAAAATAAAATAAAATAAAATAATCAACAAAACCTTGGAGTCTCAGGCTTATCTCTCCCTTGAACACATTCAAAGTTACATAATTATTAACATTGTTTCAGATAAATGGTAACATTCCCTCATTCCAATGTTATTGCATCTACCTCTCAATTAGGACCTCTGAAAATAATGTGGGCATATCAGTATGTATGAGGTACCCCATTTCCTCTTACCAGATATTGCATTACAGTAACGTACAACTTTTAGAGATCTTGGTGCATCCCAACCAAACTGCCTACTACATCATTGTTAACTATAGTTTCCAGTTTATGTCCTCTACAGATTATAATGATTGACTCAGTACATTAACTATCAAATGTTATGCCATTTTATAACAATCTTTAATTACCAAATTCAATTAGTAAAGTTGCACAAGTCCTAATCAATATGCCCAGAGGTTTATTGAGTTTGTAAATAACAATTCACTAGTTCAAATTGTCCTGCCCCCACCAACGTGTTAGCCTCCTTGATCCTGATTTACAAACTTTTCATCCTCCTATTGTACTGTACTTATCTGTAGCTTCTTTCAAAAATCTAACCACCTATCTATTATCTTCACCTTTAATGCAAGACTTTTCTTCTATAAGACCCACAGTATAAGCCAGTTTATTACTTCTTAAAGATATGCTGGATAAAATCAAATTCCACAGAACAATCTCATTCATGATGCCAATATCCTTGCTTCAACACACTATTCAGAATTCAACTCCCAAATAAATCAATGTACAGCAGTGGTCATTCTCATCTGCTGTAAGAACAGCATTAAGTTCTAAAATAAACCAGTAGGGTGAAATGCCCATATAAATGAATTATGTAGGAAAAAGAAAAATCTCATGACTCTGTGTAAAAATAATAATTTTTAACATCATGAAAGCAACTTATAGGTATTAAGAAAGACTCCTGGTATAACATTTGATAGTGCAAAACGAGGTATGATGTCATTCACTTATTTATTTACATATTCATTTCAATTTGTTTACTAGGGTTGAATATTGACCAAACAATGATGACTACAGACTGGAATCCCTTCCACTGTGATGTTCATAAGTTCATAGGTGTATACTAAGCTTCGCTGTGCAACTCAATCCAATAGTATCCCAATGTACCATGGGTGTCTAGCAGGTGGGATAAGTTAATTTGGTGGGGGCTAAGGGCTTTGTGGGGGGTATGTTAGATAATATTTTATTTAGAGTCTGCCTCTGTCCATTAGGGACATGGGAACCAGACTGGGGAAGAATTTCTGATTTCTCATCCAATGGTCAAGGTTACTGTTACTTTTGAATAGCTAAATAAAATAAAACAGCAAAAAACAGAACTAAGCAATATGAAAATAATTTATAAAAGTCGGTATAAAACCAAACAAATGCACTTTATTGAAAAAACATTAAGTAAGCGCTTTCATTTCTTTCATTATATTGAGACTTTTTCCGAATGAAGTTAATTAATTAAAGACTCATACATATATTAAATAAAATAGTCACATGACTATAATTAGTTAATGTTTTAAACCTTTGTATTTAAGTACATTACAAAATCTTCACGATTGTTCAAACCAGGTGGGTTAGCAGGCATTTTATCTCACTTGCCATGAATATTCTAACCACCCCAGTTCTTCTGCATTTAACAAACTATCAGCATTTCTAATTGCATCTAATACCAACATTTTCAAATCAGCTTTACAAATACCATTTTTAAAACATCTACTTAAAACATTCTATCATCACCTGAGTGGACTGCATATTTATGTTCATAAACTCTTTTGTATAACTCACAGGAAGTCCTACCTATATCAAAAGTCATGCATGAAACACAAAACAAAAAACAAGATGGACCACAAATTTTAACTTACATGTAAACAAACCGTTTGCACTAATCTTATGGTTATTAATTACAATATATCGGGCTTCAGTATATAAATAATTACACAAACTACAACTTAACTATTTCCTCATAGCCCTTTTTTCACTCTTGCCCCTAGACATATTAAATTTAGCTTGGAAATAATTTTTTAAAACTCCTGGCTCTTTTGTTTGCATAAATAATGGGCGTTTCCCTACTACCTTCAACATTGCTGTGTTTCCAACAAAAATCTTCCAATTATTAATAATTATATTTTTAATGGATGCTGAATCAACACTATTTTGAATTGGCATCATCGTTTTACAATCCTTTTCTCAAAAATTGTTAACATTATTTTTTCTTTCTTTTCTATATGTGGTAATATCAGGGAAAATGTCAAACACCAATTTCTTATGATATTGAATGCTTATTAATTTTTCACAGAAGTGTAATCCCTCTTAAAAAATCCTCATCTCTCACTGTTAAATTACAAATTTTTAGAAATTGCTCCTTTATGATATTTTCGTCTTTTTGGTGTGCATATTATTATAATGCAAATATGCATTGTTATGCACTTATTTATTAAAAATCTTAGAAAGTAACATACCATCAATGTTTAAGACAGTGACATCTAGAAAATTAATACTAACCTAACTATATTGACAAGTAAATTTTGAATATGAACTTATATTATTTATGTATGTTATAAAATCCTTCAAAGACTGTTCACCCCCTCTCTAAATCAAAAACACATCATAAATTAAATGAAAAAACATGATGATGTTTATCATAAAATTATTCTGTAAAATGTTTGTGGTTTCCCGCCCATGCAAGACTAGGTTAGCATAACTGGGGGCCATTGCTGCCCCCCCTAGCAACACCATTTGTCTGACAATAAAAACTGTCCTTGAATTCAAAAAAGTTGTAACTTAAAATTACATCTAATAATTCTATTAACAAACTTACCATGTTGCTAGAAAATAATTTTGATTTTAATAACTGTAACCTAACTACTTCCATGCCTTCAGTGTTCGGTGTAACCATATAAAGGGATTTGATATCTAAAGTAACTAACAAATCCCTTTCCAAAACACTGATTCCTTTTAACTTCTTAATGAAATCAAATGTGTCTTTAATATATGTCCTATTTGAAAAAAAAAACTTTTTGAAGACGCTTATCTACAAAAATAGCCATACTTTCCATTTTGCTCTTAATACTAGATACATTTGGTCATAATGGAGGCTTGTTTAAGTCTTTATGGATCTTGGTTATACCAAAGATCTGACTAATCTTGGAATTGTCAATTACAAAATAATTTCTAGTGGCTTCTGTAATTCTGCCACTATAAAACTATTCCTCAATTAATGAGTCAATAAGGGAATGAGCTTTTATTAATTTCCAAAAAAGTAACTTTGTTTGTAAAAATTAACTTCAGACAATAGCTCTAACATCTTAGTGTCATACATATTCTTATCTAAAACCACCAACACTCCACATTTGTCAGCCTTCAATATCAAAATATCAATATTAATTAAATTATAAAACATTTCTCTTTCTGTTTTCATTAAATTATAATACTTACAACATGTGGCTTGTTCTCAAACATATCAATTAATTGCAATTTGCACAAGTTCAAAAACATTTCCAACTCTTTTTTTTAATGGAGGGTTGAATATACTAGGTTTAAAAATCACACCAGCCTTGGAAGTCTCTCCACTGAATAAAAATTTTAAATTTAATTGCTGACATAGTCCCCAAGACTATTTATGACTTTCATTTTTTCTGCTCTTTTAACAAGGGCAAAGTTCCATCCTTTACTTAAAACTTGACATTCCTCCTTGATAGAACATAACTGGATAAATTAACAATTTTAAAACAAACACTACCTAATTCCTTTGGACATTGCCATTCTTCTTCCAATTTTTCATCTTCTGCCCCTTCTTTTTTGATCTGTTTCTCATTGCTGTCATGTGTGCCCAAGTCCTATTTGAATTGTTTGCATTCTGATATACATAGACTGGTGCATCATCACTCTCTGAAAACCCTGATTGTTTTGATAAACCATTTACTTACAAGCATTAGTCCTGACGTTTGAATTGGAATTAACATCAGTAACTGAAGGAACATTAGAAACAGCATTCATAACAGGCAAATTATTGTTATAACTGCAATGCATTTCAACTGAATGCTCAGATCTTCTAGATGCATTAACTTCATTACTCGTGGTCTCAGCACTTCCTGTATTTGCGTCAACAGCCTCACCAGAAACAGTGTCCTCTGCTGACAAGCTGTAGGCATATGCCATGCCTCTCTCATAATCCAAGCAGTCTCTATCAAATTTCTTGGTTTTCCTTTAGAGAAGAACATCATTTAATTTAATGAGACGATCTTGAATTAAGCAAACTCTGAACTCAAAATTGTCAATGGAAGTATAATCTTTTAAAACAGCAAAACTTGAATGAATCTTTCCATTTAGTTTGTCCATAATTATTTTGTTGAAAGTGAGAAGCAACTCCATATATTGTAGCCCATTTTTTTAAATTTAAATTGAGCTATTTATCTAACAGCTCCTTCGGTACATCATTACCAATAGGTAATTTAGCAATATGTAAACCTTAGGTACTCTTTGGGCTTGTATATTGTTTTCAAAATAAATGTTATCCATTGTAGACATTTGACTTTTATCAGATCTTTTTTGAATTGATCAAAGGCATCACCATAGTTAAAATTTGATCCACCTATAGCACCTGTAGCATTTAACTCACAATTAACAAATGGATCTTTTGGTGGGGCTAAACAGTCCTAGAGAACTTCCTCACTCTTAGATATAAATCCACTAGTGTTGCCTGATCAGGGCAGTGAAACATTTACATTCCCTTGTTGGCTGATGACAAATGAGCCAGATGGAGTATCATGTAAAGTAAAACCCATGGGTAACATCAGAAAACTGGAACTAGAACCAGGCTGGTTTTCCATATCACTAAATGAAAACAATTAATAAAATAAAACAAAAAAACTGAACTAACCCATAGGAAAATAATAAATAAAAGTAGGTATAAAACCAAACAAATGCACTTAATTGAAAAAAAAAAAACTTCAGCAAGTGCTTTTGTCTCTTTGATCACTTTCATTACAATCTGGTTCTAGTTCCAGTTTTCTGACACTGCCCATGGGTTTCACTTTACATGATACTCCATCTAGCTTGTTTGTCATTAGTCAAAAAGGGAATGTAAATACATCGCTCAGGCAATGCTAATTGATTTATACCTAGAAGTGAGAAAGTTCTCTAGGGCTGTTTAGCCTCACCAAAAGATCCATTTGTTAATCATGAGTTAAATTCTACAGGTGGATAAAATTTTAACTATGTTGATGCTTTTGATCAATCAGAAAAAGATCTGATAAAACTCAAACGTCTACAATAGGATAAAATTTATTTTGAAAACAGTATACAAGCCCAAAGAGTACCTAAAGGTTTACACATTACTAAATTACCTATTGGTAATGATGAACAGAACCCACGAATGTCCATCTGTTTTATGGCCAACAACCAGGAAGTATCGCAATGCATAAGGTAAGTGAAGGAAACTTTTTAAATTTGCCATATTCCCTACTGTTGTATAATCTTGGAGTTGGTATATATAGTTAGGGAAGGTGAGAGGGCGCAGTCCCCCACATTGGGAGTTGTGATGGGTGAAGCCCCCCACCTTGGTTGGTTAGGTTTGTGATGTTGGTTAACTATGGCCATTCAGTGAATTTATTTTCAAAGAAAGACATGTTTGGTAATTTACTGTTTAGATGTTTTACGTACAATATTTAGTCTTTCAACTATATGTTTTTTTGATAGCCAAATATAGACCCATATCAGTCCAACTTCCCTAATTCTATTTAACCTTATTCTGTCAACATCCTTTCCAGCTGGACCTTGGAGAACAGACACACCTGTTATACTCCAAAAGGGCAGTGCCACAACAGATACCATAACTATAGTCCTATCATTTTCACTAGCATTATTTGTAAAGTTATGCAGCACATAATCATTAAAGTAATTAACAACATCTGTATCACCTTTAACCTTATCCCAACCAGTTTAGATTTGCTAAGTGTAGGACATTCTTACTAAACCCAACTGGTTTGTTTGCTGGGGTCACAATAAGATTTTAATTTGGGCCAGACTTTCCATACTATCTACTTTGACAGTGTCAAAGCATTTAGCTCCATTCGCTATGCAGGTATCATAAGTAAACTCTCACATTGCCCAATGGGAAGATAACTAGCTTATAGACTAAACTTATATAGTCCTGTAGACATTAAAATGTTACTAGTAGGATCCCATTGTGTTCAGCCTTGGGTCCCATCCCGTGTGACATTTACTTCTCAGAAGTAAAATCAGGCACACAAGCTCTAAGAGTAATGATAATTGCTCTTGAGACTCATCCTGTTTTACATTCACTTATCAGAGGTAAAACTAGATTGCCACAGTCTAAGGTAATGATGTGTGTGACCGAGTCCAAACTGGGTGTCAGCTCACCTGATAATACCCACATTTTCCTAGATTAGACCTATATCTGGTGTGCTAATCATAGATTCACCCTAAATGCTAACGAGTATGCCATAACTAGTGGAGACTGTATGCCGCTTTACATGTGGAGGCCAAAGTAAAAATGAATGTGTATACTCTGCCCAGCTGTCCTTCTCCTTATCTCCCCTTCCTTTGGCTAGATTTTCATCACCACTTGCATCCTTGCTAACCCTGCTATGTATGGTATTGCACTGTTTATGTGGGTTACTTAAGGGAGATGAGGGAGCTATAGAGAAAGAAGATGTACAGGAAACAGTGCAGTTAACCTCAGCACTTCTTCACCCTGTACCTTGTACATTGTTTACATCTTCATTCTCTGTGCTTTTTAATTACTCTCCAAGCCTTGCAGATGTACATAACTTGTCTGTAAAGCCATTGCCATCACCAAAACCCTCACTTTCATACTGTTTACTATCTAAATACAATCCTAGGTATTGACTAGAGTATCATTGGTATTACAGTGGGATGAAATGGCTAGGCTTGAAATGACCTCCAGGTTGATAGCCTAGTAACCTCCTATGATCCTATGATCCAATTACTATGTATATGTGTTTGTTCCCTTTTGCTTGTTACATAATTATCATGTTTATTAAGGAAAGTACTTACTGCAACTACCAGTGCAATTTTAATATTTTTAAGCACTGTGCTCCATTGGTGTAGAAGGATGAATTCCTGAAGTAAAACATAAATGGCTCAGATAAAACAGAAATATTTGGAGACATAAAATAGGAAGGGGAATGAAGGAGATTGAGAAGGAGCCATTGTAGGGTTCTTAGGTATAGGCAATAAATTCAGAGTCTAAAACATGAAATCATAAGAATAAAGGTATTGATAACATATTTCTGCTTGCCTTTCAGATGAACAAAGCTAAGTCAAAGAAAGAATATGCCACTTGACAGATGATGACAACTGCTTGCATTTTTTTGCCTAGGAGCTAATAATTTTTACCAGTGTTTGGCATTACAAATGGCCAGGAGGAAGGATGGATGGATGATTGGAGACTCTCTGCCAAAGGCGAGTACACAGGTGAAGCTTTTGACTGGGGTAGTTAGAAGGGTGTGGATGTTGATACAGCCAGGTGAGTTATTGAATCTACTACCCACCATCACAAGAGATCGTAGCCATGATGGAAAAACATTGGTGGTATAGTGGAGATCATAGCTTTCATTGAAACAGTTGGCTTGAGTTTGATTCCTACTAATGCAGGAACATATTTAGGTATCTGTTCTGATTTGTCCTAGCTAATTATAGAATCACTACTATAAAAGAGCCTTACGTTGGAGTTAAGCAATCTAAAGGGTACTGGATATGATTAATAGACAGTTATTAACTTGGAAGGTTGGAAGACAAAGAAGAGGGCAATTTGCAGCAGTGTTTAATTCCAGTTGTTACAAGTCTAACCTGTTGCTTAACATTGCATGCATCCTTTAAAGAAGATCACTTCTAGCTTTTACAGGGCTTGCATGCAATTAGAGTTAGGATTTCTTCAGGCAGATTCTATTGAGACAGTCTAGGCATTCATATTTCTATAAAATATGATCAGTATTTCAGGGGCTGTGAGAGAATATCACTGCTAGTCAGAAGCTAAAGGGGTGTTAGCTTGGATGTTTGTAACAATGGTATGCAACAAGGTAAGAGACAAACATTGTGTCAGATGGACTCCTTCCCCTTTCTCTCATGGTTCTGGTACTCTTGACTGAATTGGTTCAATAAACAGGAATTATTGATTGAAGTTGGTTCACACATTGTCTCTTCAGGAATGGGGTTGCAGCATGACAGAATGTAAATGGAGGCAGTGTGGGGCAGCAGTAGGCTTGGTAAATGTTCTCTGGCAATGTGGGTGGCACTCACTCTGTGGCTGGAAAAAGAAGGGTATTAAGCCAATTGTCAGATTTTTACTCAGTCAAATCTGTACTAGGACAAATCAGAACAGATGCCATTTTAAGCCTACACAATTTCCCTTTGGGTGTTTAAATTAACTTATCCCATTTGGAGTTATATTGGCTTCAGCTATCACATGGTCAATAATTAAATGTTACCGCTAGTGAGAATAAATGTATAGTCATCCCCTTTGGCAAAAACAAAGTGCCCACAAATTACCACATATGTGGAAATCCATTAGGTACAGAAGAAGTAATTAGGGACCTGGGGACCCAAGTTGATAGCAATCTCTCATTTGACAACCACGTGGCCAAAGTGGTTAGAAAAACATTTTATATAGCCCACCTAATCATGAAGGGATTCACATCTAGATCAGGGGAGGTCATCGTGCCTCTTTACTCATCCCTCATCAGGCCCATAATTGAGTACAATGCCCCTTTTGGGATGTACCTTACCAGACACCTGCAGCAACTGGAAAGACCCCAAAAGTACCTCACCAAGAGGATCAAAGGGCTCAAACAGATGCCATATGCTGCCCGGTTAAAGAAACTCCAGCTCTACTCAGTGGCATACCGCCTATTCAGAGGAGATCTGTGCCTGACGTATAAAGCCATGTCCAACCCGGAATTAATGGACATGCTGCACCTCAGAAAATCCAAATCCCATCGAGCTATGCGCTCGAGAGACTTGAACCTCAGCACTGAAATAAATAGGACATGCTGGAGGGACAGATTCATAACCCAGAGGCTCCCTTCACTCTGGAATAAAATCCCAGTCCAGGTTAGGCAGAGTCCCTCATTGACTCTCTTCAAGAGGAATCTTGATGATTGGATGGGAGATCGTAGGTTTACCCCGGGTATCACTTCTGTGTCACTGTTAGATAGAGGCACAGTATACTAACCTCAAAAAAGGGCATAGCAAAATAAATTTAAAATGGGTGGCGAAAGCCAAACACATTCTGGCTAGGCTTATAAATGCCCTAGGGCAGTTAGCCTAGTATGAACCTATGAACCTATGAACCTATAACATATATAATTTGAGGACACCCATGCATGGAGTAAAGCATTTAGAAGCTACCTCTGTCCATTAGTAGTGCAGGGGTCAGTACTTGGGTACATTTTCTGTTTCCTTTCTACAGATCCAAATTGCACTTGAATTTTTAATGGCATGAGTTTTGTTTTATATGGATAGGGAGTCTGCTCCAGAGTAGCAGTACCTTCTGTGATGCAACTGGTCCATCCAAACCTTTCTGTTGATGTTGCAGAGGAGGTTTCAATCCCTAGACCAAGTACATATTATGCCATTTGACTTGCTGATGTGCAGCACTGGTGTGGAGGATGCCTTGTATGCCACACTCAGGTCACCACTTAACAGTCTGTAGGATACTGAGTATAGTGGCAGGGCTTTGAGGCAGTCCATTTAAGATATGTTGTTTAGGTCTTGTATATTTTTAGCAAGGTCTTTCTGTGGGTGTTCCATTTTTTTTTCATGTGTCAGGACAGATACATGCCAAAGGAGGTATTATACTCAATTACTGGCCTAATGAGGGCTGAGTAAAGGACTGAGTAAAGAGGGCAAGGGTGCAATGACATCCCAAGATCTAGACACAAACACTCTCTTTATAATTTGTACTTCAAAGACAGAATTTCTTATAATGGACATATGTTGGTTGAAAGTTAGGTCACTGTCCACGTTGGTTCCCATAGCTTGAACAACTGTGTCATTTGTTATGGGTGCATTATGAATGTGGTAGTCCTCTGCGGTAGATGACTTTTCAAACGATGCAATAATACACATTTTGGCATTATGTTTTAGTCCCTAACTTTGGTACCAGTTATTGATTTGGGACAAACATTTCTGCAAGATGGCTAAGTCATTTGGTGACTGCTCCTAATTTGCAGTCATCAGCAATGCCCTTTGGTGTTGCCTTTTACTTCAGAGAAGTAGATGCAAATCAAGGGAGGTCCAGCACAGAACCCTGGGGGACTCCATGGGTGACCAGTCTCTTTATGATATTTATGATATCCTGCATCCTATTTGTGAGCCATTTGGAAATTCATTGGGTGATATAGGGGGGGGGGTTTATTCCCAGTTTATTTAGCTTTTCTGTTATGTCTGATTAGGGACTGTGCTAAAAGCTTTACCCACACTGAAACATTTACTGTGTACCATTTTACCTTCATCCTTTACTTTGGTGACCTTTTTTAAAATGTCCAACAGTTTCAGTAAGCACAACTTGCCCTCGATGAATCCAAACTGAAACGTACCTGCAAACCCAGTTTTAACAGGAAATAGTTTAGTCACTTATGTTGCATTGTATGCATTTGGTGCAGAGCAACTCATAGGGTGTTTGGTAGGAAATGCAACCTTGATAGATACAGTTTCAGTAACTAAATTTGATATAGTTGCAATGGTATTAGGTGTAAATTAGGTTATTTGTATGCACTGATTATAACACTGATTATACCACAGAAGCAGAAGGTAGTTGGCTAATAATGTCAGCTTATTTGGGTCCATTACGGTCAATGTGGGATTGTTTTTTTCATCTTAATTTATAATTTTAAATTACATAACATCTGCTATAACTTTATTTCAGACAAAAATTAAGTGTGATGGTGTATTATGATGATTAATTGCTTTTCTATATTGCAGCATCTGACATTTATTTATTTAGTTATCGATTTATTTATCATTTTATTGACCAAGTCCAACCTATTTTTCGGGAAATCCAAGGTGGTATTAATACTACTAGAGGAAATTTGGCCAGGGTATGACAGAACTTCCACTATTCATTAAGATGAGTTGGAGAGAGTGAGAGAGTACACAACTCCCACTTCTAGCACAGTAGCAGCTGGAAGGAGATTCGTTCAAGCAGATAGTTTGGTGGAGAAACTCAAGTAGAGACAGCTGGCATTTGAGAAAAAGTTGAGTATAGTAATGTTCATTCAGAGTGTATTTAAAAAAAATGTTTGTTCAGAGTCAGAGTGTGGAAATGGAAGACAATGCTGTGCAGAAGGAGGGTTTCAGGATGATATACTGCAAGATTGAATAATACAGGAGGAACTGAAGAGCAGAAAGGAGGTGTAGTGTAAAGATACTATAAATAAAGTATATATTCAGCATTATGCTGTTGATGATGGAAAACTTCATAATAAAAAGAAGAACAAAATGCAGACAAAAGGAGTTATGCAAGTGTAGCACCAACAAGAGGAGATCACAGACAAGAGGTGAGAGAAGCAGTTCAAAAAAGACATATGAACAGTATTCAGTGATAAACAAACCTTTGGATAGATAAGTTTTTTGAGGCAAAATAACACTTCCTTTTGAAATTACAGCTCCAGATGTAGGGAATATTATTCTTAATGGGAAAGAGATATTCTATGACATTATTTCTGAAAGAAGTGAAGGACTAGTAGTGACTGCTCAAAATGGAGACTCTCCCCGGGATTCATGAAGCTCGGCACAAGGCCGGCGTTAGGCTTGCGCCGACAATGGGGCGTGTAGATGGAGCAGTAGCACCATATGCATATTAATGAAGACGTGCTGCCACCACAGCCACGTGCATAGGAAACGAGCGCAAGCACATGGGTGTGTCGAAGTGCAGCAGGGAGGCGTGGAAATGTCGGCTGTTGACGTGCAACCTAAAATGCTGAATATTACAGTCTGCCTGCAATAGTAATCACACCTGTAAGTGTCCATGGATACTGAAATGTATGCAAAGAATGCAAGACATTTCTTGCAAACATAAGAAGCAAACACAGATGCATGTTAGCGAATATTGAGTCTCCATTCCTCGAACAAATGACAATTAAAACCGTGTGCCCGTAGCCAAATGCAGTGTACATAGTTATACCAAGTGGAAGTGAAACGCATCATGTTAGCGCGCCAATAATAGCTACATCTAGCGCAATGGTCAGGGTTACCACCTGTCCCACATTGTGAGGGATAGTACACAGCTGGGCAGTTGTGTCCATACCGAAACCATTCTAAGTGTAAAATATCCTGCGACCGCATGATATAAGTATGTCCCACATCGCATGTAATAGTCACGTACAATAGTAATATCCATATGTAACATACCACGTTACAAGAAATAGAATAAGCAAGTATACAAAACAGACGGAGCATATAAACTGCTACAACAATAAGCCAACATGTAGGCATAAAACAAAAGTAGTATCCGTAGTACGACCATGGGTATGTGTCATCCTGTAGAATCCGATTTGTGTCCGGAAAATATCCCATACTGGCAATATGAAAAGGTGGTAATCCTACCAATGGTCAGAGCAGTCAGCCAGAAATCTGCCCACATGCGGTCCAAGCCGTTTTTCTCAGGATGTGTAAAAGTTGAATGGGTATTACCTGGGTGTACCTACCATGTCATGAAAGATAAGTACTGGTGTGTATCTATGTGCGTGGTGTACAGCATGTGGAAGGTGAAAAATGCCAGGGTAGTCCTCACACCCATACAGGTACCTGACATATGTAGTGTATGCAAATGTGTTCCCTTGACTGTGCCATGGGTCATCAACCAAAGAAGGGATGGATGGAGTGTCTGCAATATGTGTGTGGGTGTGATGGGTATTGTTATAATCCACAAAGGCGAGACTGTGTTGGATGCACAACAGGTGAACTGGAGGTGTATCAGGGGGAAGCGTGTGAATAAGAAAGAAACACATAGAACAAGCATACACGTCCACAATACAACTTGACAGGTCATACTGTAGAACACAATCACACAAACATGTGAATATTAAAATGTGCGATACACATGTACAGAAATGTCACCGGCACATACCCACAGAATGCTCTGGATGGAACTGGGCATCCAAATGTAACACACCTGGATGCATAATTGAATACCCATCATCGCCTCTACAGCACACAACCCGCCCCCATTCCTGAACGTCCACCAAATCCAGCCATACTCGGGCGACTAGCTTGATGCAGCCATAGCTACACATACTGACCACTACTCATATGTAGAATGCAGTGTCACCCTAGACAATGTCAGGATTGCAAACTATTTTCATAAATCCAAAAGAATGGACGGTCATTTCCTTGTTCAATTTTTGGATATCCTTCATGGGATACGTATCCTATGTAAACAGCAGACCTGGTATCATGACATGATGTCCACTCCTGTAGACATCTGGACAGATGTTGTATGTGCAGTAGTGATTTACAAAACTGTTCAGCCTCTAGATGGTTATGCAGAACCTACTACCCAGGATCAAACACCTGCCCGTTATGCGTGTCTCCCCACAAGAATTATCGAGAGAATATATTGTACACAGTTGCATAGTGGCACTTGGAAATAGGGTGATTAAGGCGCTGATGTAAGCAGGGTACCACCTGACCCACTGTGTGAGGGACAGTCACTGTTTGGGTAGGTGTGTCCTGACCAAGAATGATACAATGGCAAATGTCCTGTGATTGTAGGAAATAACTATGTACCATACGTCATGTAACAGTTGCCTAAAACAGTTATTTCTGGATGTACAATACGTAAATCGGACAAGAAACAGAATAAGCAACTAAAGTGTTACAGGAATAGGCTCTCATCTAGGAAAATAATGAATGTTCTAAACCCTGTATGGACCGTGGGTATGTGTTGGCCTAAACAATCTGGTGTGTCCAGAATATAGTCCATCCTGGATATATGTAAATGTGGCAACCCTACCAATGGTCAGAGCATTTGCACAATAACTGGCCAGCTGAATCACCCACAAAACCAGTCACCTTTGGCGGAAAGGTGTTGAATGACACTTGAATGACCAATGACAGTAATTAAGAGTAATAGACGCATTTAAATGCAGAAAACAAGTATTAATACATATGGCTCTGAATCTGTCAACAAATTTCAAGTTAATAGTACTAATATTGTAGAAGTGTCCATGATTGTCCCTGATTTGTTATTGCCTTGTCCCTGTCACTATTACAGAGGTCCGTAGACATATAGACGTCCTGTCAGGTGGACCCCAGCCATAAACAAACTATACAATAGAAGGAGGAAGCTACTAAATGATAGAGCAAAATCCCAAAAAGGGAAGGCATCACTGATCAGTATTAGCAAAAAACTACGGGCACTCATAAAATTGTCTAAGGCCAGCTTCGAGAGAAAAATTGCACAGGACACTAAGGATAATCACAAGGCTTTCTTTAGTTATGTTAGGAACCTGGGTGGTAATTCCCAGATATGCTCAGAATTAGTCCAAAATTACAAAAAATACACTGAACCCACAGACATTGCCAACATCCTAGCTGACAGGTTCAGTGCAAACTTCTCCCCCCCTCCCCACCAAAAGGGCAAATATCTATCCCAGCAGAGTGCTGTCCCCCTGACATCTCAGATGCTCAGGTAAGAGCCGTCCTCTACAAAGCAAAAAACACAGCATCAATGGGACCAGACGGAGTCCCGGGCTGCGTCCTACATGAACTCCAAGAAGAGCTAAACCCAAACATAAAACTACTGTTCAATCTCAGCCTTACTACAGGATATGTGCCCAAAGAGTGGCGTACAGCAACAGTGGTCCCTCTCCTTAAAGATGGTGCCTCAACGGATCCTGGAAACTATCACCCCATAAGCCTGACTAGCTTGGTAATAAAGATATTGGGGACCTACAGACACTGGATCCTACCCAGTTCGGCTTTGTTAAGGGCAGATCCTGCCTCTTAAACCTGGTTGATTTCTTTGAAACAGTCACCAAGGCCATTGACGAGGGGAAGGTGGTCCACACAGCCTACCTGGACCTCGCAAAAGCCTTCAATACAATACCCCACTCGGGCATTATAGATAAGCTCACCAGCTTAAATATAAACCCCTATGTCACTAGATGGATTGCAAACTGGCTCAAGGACAGAACCCACATGGTTAGAATTGCTGGAGCCATGTCAGACTCCAAACCAGTTACGAGTGGTGTCCCACAAGGCTCAGTCCTGGGACTTCTCTTGTTCGGTATATATTTCTCGGAGCTACAGGCCAACACGGAAGGACTGTAGCTGACCAAGTTCGCAGATGACTGCAAACTGGGCGCCATAATCGACTCTCCAGCCGACACAAGCATCCTCCAAAAGGGCCTCATAGAAACAGACAACTGGTGCCAGAGCCATGGCCTCAAGCTAAATGCCAAAAAGTGTATAGTCATCCCTTTGGCAAAAACAAAGTGCCCACAAATTACCACATAGGTGGTAATCCATTAAGTACAGAAGAAGTAATTAGGGACCTGGGGACCCAAGTTGACAGCAATCTCTCATTTGACAACCACATGGCCAAAGTGGTTAGAAAAACATTTTATATAGCCCACCTAATAATGAAGGGATTCACATCTAGATCAGGGGAGGTCATCGTGCCTCTTTACTCATCCCTCATCAGGCCCATAATTGAGTACAATGCCCCTTTTGGGATGTACCTTACCAGACACCTGCAGCAACTGGAAAGACCCCAAAAGTACCTCACCAAGAGGATCAAAGGGCTCAAACAGATGCCATATGCTGCCCGGTTAAAGAAACTCCAGCTCTACTCAGTGGCATACCACCTGTTCAGAGGTGATCTGTGCCTGACATATAAAGCCATGTCCAACCCGGAATTAATGGACATGCTGCACCTCAGAAAATCCAAATCCCATCGAGCTACGTGTCGAGAGACTTGAACCTCAACACTGAAATAAATAGGACATGCTGGAGGGACAGATTCATAACCCAGAGGCTCCCTTCACTCTGGAATAAAATCCCAGTCCAGGTTAGGCAGAGTCCCTCATTGACTCTCTTAAAGAGGAATCTTGATGAGTGGATGGGAGATCGTAGGTTTACCCCGGGTATCACTTCTGTGTCAATGTTAGACAGAGGCACAGTATACTAACCTCGAAAAAGGGCATAGCAAAATAAATTTAAAATGGATGGCGAAAGCCAAACACATTCTGGTTAGGCTTATAAATGCCCTAGGGCAGATAGCCTAGTATGAACCTATGAACCTATTCTCTGTAACACATGCACTCCATTTATTTACATAAATAATATGAATGTGCACAGACACAAATACAGTAGCAGGCATACTAGGCTGTGTAGATGAGGAATAGGTCATATGACACTGTATCACATCACACTTATCAGCAATACTCCATACATGAACAAAGTGCGACAACTGTCTGCTGTATAACATGCTATATACCGATTACAAGTTAACCAGAGTGAAGTGTCGGTGTCATAATGACTAAGGCAATAGTATGCTGTTGAAGCAGAGATAAAACCCAATACGCATATGTAAGTGTGTTTGTACAGGAAATGTATTGGTCAACAGACACACAGATGTGTGTGTGTATATATATATATATATATATATTATACACATACACATATACATACATGCATACATACCCACACACATATACAAATATATATATATATATATATATATATATATATATATATATATATATATATATATATATATATATATATATATATATACATACATACAAGTTTTCATTCTCCCCCATTCGTATGTGAGGTCTGCTAGTGACAGAAAGCGCATAGTCCGCCAACCATCGTAGGTAGATGATAGCATAATAGTGTGGGGTTACCACCTGTCCACCTTTGTGAGGGACACTCTACTCTGGGCAGTTGTGTCCTGCATAATGAATGTTACAGCACATGGCCTGTGATATCAGGAAAAGAGTTCATATATTGTGTGTAGTGGTGTCATAAAATGATATTGTTGTATCTGAAACAGGTACATGTTATAGGAAATAGTATTAGCAACTATAATGCTACAAGAATAACCTTAACGTATGCAAACCAGTGAAGTAGTCAGTATAGTACTGGCTGTGGGTATGTGTTGCCTTGCCAAATGTGACAGCTCTACATATAGGTCCTATAGGGCTGCCACCTTTCCAAATGGCCAAAGTGGGAGCTGCTCTGTAGAAATGTCAGACATACCAGGTCAGAACATACCTACAGCCATGCATAGTACAGACATATACATAGACGCACAAATCAAAGCCTAGTCTAGCAGCAGTCAAGTTGCTTATGCTACTTCATCGCACAAATCAAAGCTTAGTCTAGCAGCAGTCAAGTTGCTTATGCTACTTCACATAACATATCGACATGTCATGTATATGATAACCGTTACATGCAACTATTACAGACACATAGAATATAATATTGTCCTGTAATCGGGACATTAGCTATGGCTAGAGTATTGTCACATGACACATATGCCTAATGAGGGACTGTCCCATGCAAAAAGGGAAAGGTGTTATGTCTAGAATGTGGACAATCTAAAAGGTGGTAATCCTACAATAGGTATGCGGTAGCATGAACCAGCTGAGAGATGCATTTCCCAAAACACATTTACATGTCAGCATTGCAGAGTATCGGTTCCCATGTATCAGCCAGATGGGAGCAGATTGTATGAGGAAGACGCATATCATATGATGGCATCACTGGACAGGCCGCCGAGTCCGTACAGTCGAACGCCTGCCGTCACCTAATGTTTAGCCATACCCGGTACTGTAATCATGTAGTCCAATGTAATAGGTATCACAAGGGATCGGGTCCACCCAGCATGAGTGACAAATGGGAGCACCAATGTCGGTGCACGTGCAAGTGAGTGAGCGAGCGGGTGTACGCGTGTTTGTCTACCAGTATGCGAGTATTGCAATGTTAAAGAAATGTGGAGTCTAAACAGGTATAAGGAGCTGTAACCAGAGGTCAGCAGTGCTTAACAATGCGCAAACCCACGCACAACTGCTCCCACTGGCTGGAATGTGCCTTACCCACTCCGTATCCAAAGGTGTCGTTCTGGACGAAAACAAAGAACCTTCCTTTGCACATGTTGGTAGCAATACCCTGCGTACACAGCTCATGTGAATTGCCAATACACCATGGCATATATACAGACAATAGACAGTACCATACACATACCATACAGCACAGTCATCCAACAGTATAGCAAGGCACTGGCAGATATGTCCGGACTACTGGTGTTTGTAGACCTGGCCATTCTGTGTTTCAGTGTGTGAGCATGCCCAGTATGACTGTTACACATGTTGTCGACTGACATTACCGTCATACCGTCATGTGTTTGAGCATGCCCAGTATGGTCAACTGGATTGCATGTGTCACATGTCCATATAGTCAGTACTGTGTTGCTGACCCCTGCGTTGTACACCAACAGGTGGCATGCTGTATCTGCAGGGTAGCTAACGGTCATGTGGCAATGACTGTTGCTACATTTCTGCACAGTGTGGGAGGACATTCAACTGCATCCACAGTCCTACACAGCACTGGGGGTGGCGCACCTGACTCTCACATGGGTATGTTGGAAGGGGGGCACAGCTGACAGTTGTACACATTTGCGACTACTGTACTGGTATGTCAGGTACTCCATTTCAGTATGTGCACCTACTTGCTGTTTGGAGGCATACCAGTGTACATCAGATCCTAGCTTGAATTACCAGCATAGTGGTTTCAGACGTCCTAGCCTTCACAACCTGCATCCAACTGCCTGGCCTGCTGTAGTCTGTGTGTGTGTTTTTGGGGGTTAGGGTCATCCATTGGGCATCTCCAGAGGCCATTGTATAGCATTTCCCTGTAGTGGTCTACACCTGTCCAGCTGTATGGGACTTGTGTGGGCTGTATGGACAGACATGATGTTCAGCCCATAACCTGCAGTGGGTTAGGACACCCTGAGTACTACTGGCTACAATTGTAACCCTGGTTTGTGCTACAGATGTCATGGTGCCACTATGGATGTGCACTGTCTGCTGCCCTAACAGTCGGCCACCAAATTCCCTTGTATGCTCACATCCATACCATAGCTACAGGTAGATACACATTCTAATACAACTGACAATTGGTAGGTTGATTGACTTACCTTGGGGGTGTTCCAGAGTTAAGGATGTTGCTGCAGGGCTGCCTATGTCGGATGCACACAGTGCACTTCCTGTACATGGCTGAGCACAGGTAGTGTCATGTTTGGCTTCCCTTGTACTGTCTGTGCAAGTCAGAGAGGGTGAAATTCCCTGGGTACCTACTGTGTCAGTGCATATGCCATGTGTTGCCTCCTTGCCAAGGCAGGTCGTACTGTGCATGCCTCCTTTCACCGACTTGGTCCAGCTCAAGTAGTTCCTCCTCCAAGTCACACTGTGACTGTACAGGCCTTGGCATTGGTGGTGGGCTGTGTGGCCCTGTCCCATGCTGTTTCTGCTGCAACTGTTACCGCAGGATCAGATTGTGTAGCATAGCACATACCATAACAATTTGTGTGCATGTAGCTGGTGAATAGTGCAAGGCTCCATCGGATGTCTCCAGACACCAGAACTGTGACCTCAGCATCCCAAACACATGCTCAATTATATGTCTTGCCTGTGCGTGTGCCTCAGAATGGTGTAGTTGTTCAGGTGTGTGTGCATTGCTAATGAGTGTCATCAGCCACGACTCCAGTGCTTACCCAGTATTTCCCACTATGTGACTGTAGGGGATGTCCATATTGCCAAAGGTGTGGCACAGCTGCGTCAGATGCCATATATCGGAATCATCATAGCTTTCAGGGCAGACAGCACACACATTCAGTTTAATGCCCTGTCCATCGCATGCGGCCTAGCTTTTGGAGGGTATGCCCCTGCAATGACTGTAGACCCTACCCCGCTCACTGGGTGGTGCTTTGATTTATACATGCATGCAGGCTATAGCACCCAGTACCCCAGGGTAGTCTGCCATTTGGTGGGAGAGACGCATATTGCTGGCCAACAAAGCACGTGTGTTGAGGACATGTACATGTTCACTGGCACATGGTGACATGGCGTCTGTGAACTGGTGCAACACTCTGGATGCAGATGCCTGTGAGATCCCCATGATATCCCCAGTTGTGCATTGGGAAGTACCTGTGGCTAGTATACCTAGGCCAACACATACCTTGGTATCCACTGGGATGGGTTTCCCTCAGCCTGTTCGATGTGTCAGGTGTGGCCGGCGCAGTTCAACAAGCTGCTGTAGGAGGTCTCTGTCCATCCCATAGTGCTCCAGCCCATGTAGCCCCTGGTAGGTTACCCTGGGTCTGTAAAGTGGTCTGTCACCTCACTAAGGGTTGTTCGGCAGCATTCACATCCTCACCACCCTGAGCCTCTTGCACATGTTGGTCCATGTTGCCTGCTGCAGCTCTTCTCATTTGGTTGAATTGTGTCAAGAAATGTCCCCGCTTGTATACAGCGGTGGTGTAGAGTGTGGGAGAATCCTGTGTGTATGGTGCTTGGTCACTTTACTGTAGTGTTCATGGGTGGGCTGGCCATTGAATCTGCTGATTCTGCTAATTATCACCTGTCTGTGCAGCCTGTTCACCTTGACTACTCCACTACTGCTGTTGTTCCTCCCAATTTCACCAGGCAAGTATAGACACACCCCTAGCTTAGGCATGCTAAGACAGGAGCAATCCCAAGGCACAGGGCTCCAATGTACGTACAGTATGCCTAAAACCCTCCCATGCCTTCACCTATATTCCAGTCCTGCACCCGGCTATCTACACACATACACTCTTGGGATCTGCATTACACCTTGGGGATAAATGGGATTCACTATTGTCAACCTCATTTGCATAGTATTGTCTTCTAATGCATAGTCATATGACCCATACTGATCTGCCAAATTAATAACCACTGCTTACTGTCACTCAGATCCGCACACAACTGGCTCCACACACAACTGGCTAAAGGTGACTTACTATCACCGTATTCAATGTCCCTTGTTCTTCCCATCAACAAAATAATCGGTCTCTACACGACTAGAACCCGGGACCTTGTACACCACAGACGATGCGCTTTCCCACTAAGCCATGGCAGATATACATGCATCAGAGGCGATCACGTACAGATCATCCAGCACAGACATTCAATAGTGCTAATGTCCACACATATCTATCTATCTATATATATATATATATATATATATATATATATATATATAAAACTATCTATCTATCTATATACCTATCTATCTATCTATATATATATCTATATAAATATATATATATATATATATATATATATATATATATATATATATATCTGTATGTATACACACACCCACACACACACACACACACACACACACACACACACACATATACATATACACACACAGACGTAGATATTGAATTTATATCACAACAGCGGACCACATGACACCAAAGCATTAGACATGAATGAAAGGGAAACCACATGTGCCACTTGCATTATGTAGTGGTGTTACTATCAAGGCAAGTGTGTTACGTTGCATCACATGGGTCAGATTGTAGTACGGGTAAGAGTAGGGCTGCTGACATTTACCTGCCAGACCTATTGGTGAATGTATGTGTATGGGTTGACAGCCCAGTCTCTTGGCCGATTATGACATTTGTGGACACTATATAAGAATGCAACAAAACACACTCAACACATCCTGGAGCTAGCCACTCACAGATACCAACACATAGGAAATGTCTGCCAAACACACACACCTGTCATGACTTGGAATCAAACACCTACCTGTCTATTCTATCACACTACAGCATTATGCAGTTACAGAACGCGCTACCGAGATTACTGCAACGTAGCACTCCCAGAGGCATACTTCTAGGTGGGTGACATCATCAGCAAAGGCAAAGACGCCGATAGGGAATGTATGGAGAGTGAGCAGTCTAAAAGCATTACTCTGTCCCCAGGCAGCTGGAAACACACACACACTTGGCAGGGCTGGGATTCAAACATACACCTAACTACCTTATCACACTACAGCATTACGCAGTTGCAGAATACGCTACCGAGATTACTGGAACACAGCACTCCCAGAGGCATACTTCTAGGTGGTTGACATCATCAGCAAAGGTAAAGACGCCGATAGGGAATGTATGGAGAGTGAGCAGTTTAAAAGCATTACTCTGTCCCCAGGCAGCTGGAAACACACACACACACACCTGGCAGGGCTAGGATTTGAACATAGACCTAACTACCTTATCACACTACAGTATTACGCAGTTACAGAACGAGCTACCGAGATTACTGGAACACAGCACTCCCTCAGGCATAGATCTAGGTGGATGACATCATCAAGAATGGAAGAAACACTGATAGAGATTGTATGGAGTGTGAGCAGTCTAAAAGCATATTACTGTCCCAAGGCAGATGGAGACAAACACACGGCAATGGTGTGAGCAGGACAACTGCCTATCTACAGAGCACTATTACAACACTACATAGATATGAGATGTGCCAGAGACAGTACACCTTTCAAGACAGTCAACCAGTGTGTTCAATGTAGGAATCCATCCTGATGTGGGGTATGGACATCTGTTGCCTGGATGACCACTATCCCTATACAGGATTACAATGGTCATGCCCATACACAGAGGCACATAACCGACACAAGGTGTCACTGGGCATGCTCACACACTTAGTAGCACACGTCCGTTTGGAATGTACTATGTGTCCATCTACACAACGGCATACTGGGCATGCTCACACAGTAGTAGCGAAGGGCTGTCTTGTATGTACACAGATTCTAAACACGGAAGGGCACAGTGTGTCGATAGTGAACATTGTTAGCACAAACGCTGCACTACATATATCTGACACCAGTCTTCAGTGCTAGATGTGTAGCGTTCGTAATCACAGCTGACAATCCATATCCAACAATGGGGAATACGGACATCTCTGCAGTGAGGAACACCTGGCATATGGCACAGTTGTGCACAATAGCACTACCACCGTATACCTCAGATACAGACATGTGGGCCATAAGACCGCGACGGACCGCTCCAGGTATTAGTGTCCCCACGTACATGAAGGCCACTCACATGTACTGACCAGTACACACTCAAGAGCCATCACAGATGTGTCAGGTGCAGATCACAGTGGTAAATGCTGCATTCTACTATGTAGCCCTCAGATATCACCATGTCCTTGGACCAGCAACACACATCCATACATTAGTACAACACCATGTTACTTATGACCAGTCGACTGTACATAGCTCTACAGCAACTGTGCAGACTACACATGTACTGACAGTGTTCCATCATGTGTTATGCAATGCAATGATACCACTGTTCATAACCAAGTCGGCTCTACACATAACAGGGGCCCTGGGTCTTATACAGCTGTAACAGATAACTGTTGCTGTACACCAAAAAACACATTCATGTCTGGATATGACATACATGTAATTGCCATGGATATGTACATGGCCCCCCACACACACACACACACACACACACACACACACACACACACACAACACATATGTACATAGCATAGCTTTTGCTGTCCTCCGTGCAGACAAGTGGCTACAGCAATCACACGCATGCACATGGAAGGTAGGTCCATGGCTGTTGAATGCTAACAGTACATAAGGTAGCAATGTTGACTGAGGTAACATTCCCTCTGTACAAGTCACCCATGACAACTATCATATCATACAACAGTCCATGTGTCATGTATGTCATCACACATGTCCACCAATTACAATGCATACAAACATAGCTACATGACAGGAATGTAGGACCAACACACATGTACATGTAGTGGTGTGCATTCAGCTACCATGCATGTGCAGTAGCTGATGTATGCAGTTCACCAGTGTCTAACTACAACATGCAGTTGCAATGCAGCCCCATCACTGACACCTGTATATGGTGAAATACTGACAGTACGGTAGGCTGTACATCAAGTATGGATGGATGTGTGTACATAAAGTGGTGGTCCACCTTTGCAGATGGATGTTTGCTGAAGACAGCTCACAGGTGTGTCACAAGCTGTCCTACCATAACATGTGCAAACAGTACGCTATGTTACTGTTACTTGAAGGTGAAGACATACAACCTACACAGCGGTCAGGGTGTCACTGAGTGCAAATCACTTGACACCTGTAACACTTACGTCCTTCCGGGTGCATATAGCAGCACAATTGCTGAAGGTAGCATCGGTACACATAATGCGGGCAATATTGCTGCATGTCTGTCAGACGTATCATCATATAGCAGGTGTTCGATTCACAGTACTGCCATGTGTGTTTGCTTGTGTGACCATATATACCACATATGGTGGGGAATACATCCCAATTGTTACACACCCCTGTACACTCTTGTAGAGATCTGTACATACTGCAGTGTAGAAAGCAAGGCATAGGCAGGGGTGGTGTGCGTATCACACACATGTTAGCTATCTGTATGTGAATGACATTTGTGGACTCTACAGTGTGTGTGTGTGTGTGTGTGTGTATGTATGTATGGCTGTCTGGTGCATGGAGTGAGGGTGTATGCTACCATAAAGGACAGATAGGATCCCTAACCCCTCATGGTGATGCAATCTACTACCCTGTTGATGCCGTCGGTCTCAGCCATTACTGCCTACCCTGTACATGTTCATTCTCTGTGTCGCGTCATATGGGTGCACAGTACTGTGAAGGTGATTACCACATAGGCAGGGGTCCTCACCTCAACACTATCAAGTGTGCGTTATAGTGTCGTTGATCCTGTGAGTGTGGGTGTGTTACTGTGTGTGTCTGTGTATGTCTGTGCATGTTCTCATCCTGTAATGTGAAAGTGTATTACTGCTACACAGTGAGGCTTCATGCTATCAACTGGCCTCTACCCTTGACATCAGCCAGACCACTGTGTAAACCCCCCACACCATGTCACTGTACCTGTGATGTGACTCGGTATGGATGTCACGTCTCTAGCCACTGTAGTCTATTACACAGCTCACATGCTTCTGGATCAGTAGATGTGTGGACATCTGTGGAATGTTAGCCTTTCTAACAGTAAAGTTGAGGCTATGTATAGCATGCTGGTATTGCAATACATGCCTGTGAGTACTCCACATTTACACATGGGAAACTTCAAACATGGTACTTATTGGCACATGCAATTAGACCTTAAGGAGGGAAGCAGGGCATCATTACCAACATGCTGTTACTCTTGTTACCAAGACACATACTGTGAACATACAACAATGCATTCTAACTGCAAAGACTGTTACGTAATGGCACATGCAATTAGACCTTAAGGAGGGAAGCAGGGCTTAATTACCAACATGCTGTTACTGTTGTTACCAAGACACATACTGTGAACATATAACAATGCATTCTAAACCTGTACTACATGGTATGTCTGCTGTATGTTAACAGTACACAACAAATGTAATATACACTTATCTCACTATTCTGTTCACCCTGTGCATCAGACCATATGAGCATGTCCCTGCACCGATGGTGTGCATGACAGGGATGTGGCACAGGCATCATCATATGCACAGGGTGATAATGTTTGCCAGGGGCATAGGCTGCACCAGTGGATGACATCATGTGTGTGGGTTAGGGCAGGTGATCTGATTGGACATGTGTGGTTGTTATGCATGTGGGTGTTGCAGTGCCCTACAGATGTTTCTGCTGTGTGCGTGTATGTGTGCACACAGTTCTGCCATGTGTCCAGCCTACACAGGGGTATTATTGACAGCTCCAGATTGTACAGACCAGGATGTACAGCTCACTGTGTCTGGCCACTGCCACGTGACTTGTGTCTGCCAGGGGTTGCACGGGCACTACCAGGCAGAGGTACAGATTGGCTACTGTCCGATAACACATGTCCACTGGAACCGTGTCCCCACTGGAAACATCCAGGGCCACGTCCACGTGGCCTGATGTGTCCTGGTGTGGACAGCACAGCACCAGGTGAACTGCTTCTGCTACCGGCACTATGGGAGAGGGCATGTGAGGTAGCTCGTTCACGTAGACCTGCACCAGGTCGTGCAGCTGGCCTACATCCACGTGGCCTATGCCTCACTCCTACCAGATGTTCCAGCACAGACAGCACACACTCGTGCATTGCCATGCCATGGTTCAAGGATTCCAACCATGTCACCCAATTGCCTGTCCAGAACATCAGTAATCTGCTGTTGAGCATTTGCCAATGCCTGGATGTTGTCATTTAAAGAACGGATAGCAGCCCTCTGAAGCTTCTGCCCTTCTCTGTTCTGCCATTCAGCATGTGCCTGTGCCATCATTACAGTCTGAAACATGTGTCTGGTGACACCAGCTGCTGCGCTCTGTCATGCAGGTGCATGTCTACCAGAGGTCCTCCTATGAGCAGCACTGGCCACATGCCTCTGTGGCACATCTGCAGTCATTACACTGACACCATGGTGTGAAGACACACCTTTTGTAGCCACCACACATTCCTGTTCCAAGCTAACACATGCTGACTGTCCTTCTTCTATGGCCACTGGTGATGAGGTATGTGTTGGCATGAGAACTGTGTGCGGGGAAGAGGGGGATATAGCTGGGATGGCAACCATTGGCACAGATTCAGCCCCTGACAACCCTCCCTGTACCTCAAGCATATGTTCATCACTGCTAGAGTCTGTGGGGACACTAACATCAGATGGACCGCAGGAGGGTAACGCACCTACATCACCTGTGAATGCAAACAAAGACTCTACATTACAATAGAGACACAAACACAGGCAGACACAGACACACACACACACAGAGACAGAGACACACACACAAAGACACAGAGACAGAGACAGGGACAGAGACACAGACACACACAGAGACAGAGACACAGACACACACACACACACACACAGAGCCACAGCCATGCACACAGAGACAGACAGAGACAGACACACACACACAGACACAGACAGACAGAGACAGAAATACACACACACACAGAGACAGTGACACAGACACACACACAGAGACAGACAGAGACACAGACACACACACACAGAGACAGAGACAGACAGAGACAGAGACAGAGACACACACACACACACACAGACAGACAGAGAGACACACACAGACACAGACAAACAACACACAAACAGACACAGACACACACACACAGACAGACACAGACACACACAGAGACAGACACAAACACAGACACACACAGAGACAGACACAGACACACACAGAGACAGACACAGACACAGACACACACACACACAGACACAGAGACAGACCATGCATGTGATTTGACAGAAGGCATGCAGCATGCATGTGATACAGCAGACGGCATGCAGCTCAGACATTAATAGTGGTAGTTAGCGTACATCCCTGGGTTGCACACAACACCAAGCAGGTGTCATATCAGAAGACATGCATTTCACACAATCATGGTAGTAAGCATGCATCCCTGTGATACACCATAGGTTCATAGGTTCATAGGTTCATACTAGGCTATCTGCCCTGGGGCAATTATAAGCCTAGCCCGATTCTGTATGGCTTACGCCACCCCTTGATTTGAGTATACTGTGCCCTTTTTAAGGTTTAGTTTACTGTGCCTCTGTCTAATAGTGACACGGGAGTAATCCCTGGGACAAACCTATGATCCCCCATCCACCTATCGAGATTCTTCTTGAAGAGATTCAGTGAGGTGCTCTGCCTCACATGAACTGGAATTCTATTCCAGAGCGAAGGGAGCCTCTGGGTTATGAACCTGTCCCTCCAGCAAGTTCTATTTATTTCTGTGCTGAGGTTCAAGTCCCTCGAGCGTGTGGCTCTAAGGGATTTAGATTTACTGAGGTGGAGCATGTCCATTAATTTTGGATTTGACATAGCTTTGTATGTCAGGCATAGATAGCCTCGAAGTAGGCAGTATGCAACTGAGTAGAGCTGGAGCTTTTTTAACCGAGCAGCATATGGCATCTGTTTGAGACCCTTGATCCTCTTGTTGAGATACTTTTGGGGTCTTTCTAATTGCTGCAGGTGTCGGGTAAGGTACATCCCAAAAGGGGCATTGTGTTCTATGATGGGCCTGATGAGGGATGAATAAAGGGGCACAATTATCTCTCTTGATCTAGATGTGAAACCCTTCATGATGAGGTGGGCTATGTAGAAGTTCTTTCTAACCACTTTGGCAATGTGGTTTTCAAAGGAGAGATTGCTATCAACTTGGGTCCCCACGTCCCTAATAACTTTCTCTGTACTTAATGGGTTTCCGCCTATGTGATAATTTGTGGGCACATTGTTTTTGCCAAAGGGTATGACTATACATTTTTTGGCATTTAGCTTTAAACCATGGCACTGGCACCAGTTATCAGTCTCTGTGAGACCTTTTTGAAGGATGTTTGTATCAGCTGGAGAGTTGATTATGGCGCCCAGTTTGCAGTCGTCTGCGAACTTGGTGAGCCATAGTCCTCCCACGTTTGCCTGTACCTCGGAAAAGTATATACCGAGCAAGAGTGGTCCCAGGACAGAACCCTGTGGGATGCCACTTGTGACCGGTTTTGAGTCTGACATGGCTCCAGCAACTCTCACTCTGTGGGTTCTGTCTTTGAGCCAGTTTGTGACCCATCTTGTGACATAGGGGTTTATATTTAAGCTGGATAGCTTATCTATGATGCCCGAGTGGGGTATTGTGTCAAATGCCTTTGCAAGGTCCAGATAGGCTGTGTGGACTACCTTCCCTTCATCTATGGCTTTGGTGACTGTTTCGAAGAAGTCAACCAGGTTCAAAAGGCAGGATCTGCCCTTGACAAAGCCAAACTGGGTAGGATCTAGTGTCTGTAGGTCCTCAATGACTTTGTTTATTTGCTCCATGATGATCCTCTCCATAGCCTTGCAGACTAAGCTAGTCAGGCTTATGGGGCGATAGTTTCCAGGGTCCGTAGAGGCTCCTCCTTTGTGGAGTGGGACCACTGTTGCTGTACGCCATTCTGTGGGCACATATCCTGTAGTGAGGCTGAGATTGTATAGCTGTTTTATTTGAGAGATTAGTTCCTCTTGGAGTTCATGTAGGACACAACCTGGGACGCCATCTGGTCCCATGGAAGCAGTGTTTTTTGCTTTGGAGAGGGCAGCCTTCACCTGAGCATCAGAGATGTTTGGGAGGCAGCCCTCTGCTGGAATAGAAACTTGCTCTTTTGGGGGGGAGGGGGTGGAGAAGTTTGCACTGAACCTGTCTGCCAGGATATTGGTGATGTCTGTGGGTTCAGTGTATTTTTTGTCATTTAGAATCAACTCAGAACAAGTCTGGGAGTTGCATCCCAGGTTCCTAACATAACTGAGAAAAGCCTTATGATTGTCTTTGGTGTCCTCTGCAATTTTTCTCTCGAAGCTGGCCTTGGAGGATTTTATGAGGGGATCTTAATTTTTTGCTAGTACTGATCAGAGATGCCTTCCCTATTAGGGATTTTGCTCTATCATGTAGTAGCTTCCTCCTTCTGTTGTGCAGTTTATTTATGGCAGGGGTCCACCAGACTGGACGCCTGCCTTTGGGTGATTGGGTCTTGGTTTTGTTTGGGATAGCATGATCCACGCATTCCTGGAGATGTCCGTAGAATGCGTTTATATAGGATTCTGCAGTTTGGGCCGTAGTTTCCACTGGCCCTGGGGCCTTGAAGGATTCCACTTCGGTTTTGAGAAGTGAGAAGTTCACTTTTGAGAAGTTTCTCACTGTGGTTTTCTGGGCTGGGGGTGTGGTCGGGATGTGGACATCCAGTGAAATTAATTTATGGTCTGATCTTACCAATGAGGGATATACTTCTGGTGTGGAACATAGAGTCCCCATGTTGGTAATGATCAGGTCTAGTATGTTGTCCCCTCTTGTGGGAGTGGTGACTAGTTGTTCCATAGCATTTGAGTTTATAATTTCCAGGAACCTTTGGGCTAAGGTGCTGGGGCTTGAGTAGTGCTCCCAGTCAATGTTTGGGTAGTTGAAGTCACCCAATATAATGGTGTTCAGAGAGATCTTCATGTTCTCCAATGTTTTCAGGAAAGCTGAGTGGGATTCCTGACTTTGAGTGGGTGGTCTGTAGGATGCTATAAACTGAAAAGCAGTCTTGACCATGTGGACCAGCACAGGTTAACAGTACACATGGTTGATGTGACCTTGACATTAACATGTAGTATGACATGTAATCTGCTGACGTGTGCATTGACATGCATACATGTTTGACACAATGGTGTCCTGACACATGTACAGCAGTGTAATGGGTATCACATTGCAGTGTTGTCTGTATGCCCTACAGATAGAATGCACTTTTAGCAGATGAGCATGAGCATTGAAGGGTAGTATGAGGCATCTACATTGCTATTCAGTGTGAAGTACAGACACTGTGCCATTGCATGGCATCATGAGGCATCTATATTGCTATACAGTGTGGAATACACACACAGTGCATAGCCACGACTGCGTGCATACACATTACATAACTACTGTGGACTGTGACCCACGTCGCTGAGGTGTATACACACTAAACCATGCTGTGTCATGTGACAGATCACAGAAAGACTTACGGAAGATACCCCTGCACATCTACTAAAATGTCTTAGCTGCCTGGCAACCGTGTCCACACATGGCAGACTTGTCAATACACCATGTCCCACAAGACATTTATGTAACACACACACGAGGTGCACGGCTGACAGTGATGTCCAACAGCAGCAAGGGAAATGTACGGTATCTGTGGCCTGATGTGGTGTCTATGTCTGTGGAAGCTGTACAGGTGACTACTGTCATGCTGTGACACAGTCATGATGTTCAACACATCTTATATGGTCGAATTAAGTGACACCTCCACAAGCTGTGCACAGGCTTTTAGGATGTCCAGTGTTCCACATCAACTATATAACCATTTAACAAAGGCTATAGTTGGATGATGTGTGGACAATGTGCAACAGGGTGTATACACATCACATCTACTGTGTGTTGCTACATGTCTCTGGCCATCCTCCATGGCCATGTGTGAACATGTGTTGGCCAAATGTTTGTGATGGCCATCTGTCTCACATGTCTGTGTTGTCCCATATGATGCACACCCATAGATGTCAGATACATCACTGTCCACAGGGTTATGCAGACAAAGGGTTGTATGTTTGGTATGTGGGGTATGTTTTATGGGATAGTGAGACAATGTTGCAGCCGGAACACTACATGTCTGGGACATGTCAGATGGCACATCACAATGTGTGCACCCATTGCAGGGGCATATTCCACAATGGTGAATCCTGTGGGCTGCCCATATCGCAGCTCACTGTGTGGTACTGTTTATGTACCACACATGTGTTATTCCAATGTATAGTACATATTCCTACATTGAACTACACCTCCACCATTGTATGCACAGCTGTACACACATCTAGCAATGACAGATACTGTGGTTTCATGTCGGTGTTTCATTTAGTTTGTATATATTGCACATGGGTAGCCAGTGTGATTGATGACAGATGCGATCTGTATATCGTGACTGGACCATACATTATGTGTACATGTGTTAACTGGCCACATGGCGAATAGATCTATGTATTAACATGCCTGATACTGGTAATTGTCTCACCTGCAACGGACTGCTGTCTATGCAGCACACCAGAGGTACCTGAATAGGGTTGACACAGCAGTTTGATCATTATCCATGACTGTATGACAGCTACATGGTGCACTGTGCATGTTAACACATCTGCCTGTACTATTGTACACTGAGACAGCTATTGCTCCTAGGTCATGGCCATTCACATCCTTACATATGCATATAGTATGCCGTATGCACATGTGTGCATACACAGGGTAGCATACTATAGTATGCAGCATGTGTGTAAACATACCTTGCATATGATGTTACATTACATATTGTACAGTGACACATGCAACTAAATGGGATATAATAGTTATATGTGCAGTAGTGACTTACCAGGCAACTCTAGGCTCGGTGGTTGGGAGACACCCAGCTCCATGATGGCAGCTAGTGTTTGCGGATGTTATTCTGAGGGGGTCCCCAGGCTGGCCAGTAGCTCCTCGGTAGGTGTGAGTGGGGGCTGGGCTGCTGGCCCACCACCTGTTCTACCTTGTTCCCTGGCAATTGCATTGGCACACTGTTTTGCATATCATATCAGGTCCATGCAGTGTCTGCGTACCTGCTGGTAGGTGCTGTTATGGCCACCCACATCATTAACCCTCCTGCAAAGTTCATGCCACAGGTCATCATGCTGCTGGGCATGCTGTGGCACATGGCTGAACAATACCTCATAGTTATCATGGATGTACGGTATGAGGGCATCATCCAAGCGGCTATAAGCTGGCAGGCATGAATGAGGCATTATCTGGAAGACATAATGATAGAGACAGGTCACAGTATCTCAGAGATGCACAGAGATATAGCTGCACATACATGTGTATTAAATCTAGTACATATGAACAGTTATATTTGCAAATCGTCATGACACTGACATGACTGACATGTTTGTGTCACACACATGTAACACCTGTTGTGCATTGGATATCATCACCATATATGTGTGTCACCTTATTACATTGCTCATACTCCATGTGAATGCTGTCTTGATGTGGGCATGTCTGTTTGCCTGTACTGGTGTTCTTACCTATCAGCACATGCCTGGATGTGTCCACAGTAATGCTGTTGACCTTGATGCTGTGTATATGTCACATATCAACACATACACTGCCTTAACGGACATGAGCAGTGACAATGCAGACATGCGCACGGAAACCTTTACATGCATGTGTTTTGCCATATACATCTACACGGCACTGTACAGCAGTTCAACATCCTGCCACATATCGCCTGTGTTGCACATGTGATACACATGGGACAATGGCTAGCCGCATGTTATTCGCAGGGATGGTTATCAACCATAGCATGTATGGACAAGGTCATGCAGTAGTGTATATTCCCTGGGCCATGTATGGGCATAGGATGTGAGGTTTTCTAGCTGTATCTGACAGCCATGTTGCCACTGCCAGGTGCATCAGTGCCACATTACTGATCCAGACAGTTAATGATACATCTACCATGCGGTCATCACACCATGTATGACATAGATGACATGTGCAGCTTTGATGGACAGGGTTTCATGGTATGGCAGGACTATGTAACATGTATGGCACAGGGGTCTGTCCAGCATGTGGCGATCCTTGTAGTAGGAAGGTGGCTGTCCATGACGTATGTCTTTCAGATCAGGATATGTACATATAGCATGTCCAACATCACAGTTGTGCACATGTCTTTATGCAGGGTAGCCTGCATTCTGCATAGTGGAGGTGAGGATTGTGAAGACTGGTGTCACCCATCCACGCATGGCCAATACCCCTTAAAGGTGATATGTGATCTGATATTGGTCACCCGAGTGCTGAGTATGGCTGCCCAATGATCTCCCTGCTCATGAATGGCACTCTGTCATGACTTGGGTGCCTCGTATGACTACCTAATAGGCCTGGAGGCGTCACCAGCTCAGGGAGGTAAACTGCACAGCACCATCCCTTACACACAGTGTCCTTAATGTTGACTGCTGCCTAGGTGGTAGTTAATGGGTACAGGGTTATTAACCTAGCAGTGACAATGCAATAAGCAGCTGTCAGATTGTGCACATATGTCATGCACCTCACCCACAAAGCTCATTCTGTATGTTGTCCACAACACTGAGAAAGCTATTGCTCCTAGGTCATGGCCATTCACATCCTTACATATGCAGATGCCTCCCATTTGTCTGTGTGGTATGGGCTGCAATGAGGGGGGAGTACAAAACATTATCCCTGTTTTACTGTAGCTGCCAGTGGTGTGATATGCACATGTCACTCAGACACCTTTTGTAGTGTTGCTTCTGTCAACAGGCCACTGGTAGAACACTCCTGTGACAGACGAAGGTACATCTAGTATACTCAGTGTAGCTGGAACTCAGCATGGGTGATGATGTCCTATGACCTGTCACAGGTATGCTATGCAGTGTGAAATCATCTGTACTGTCATCTACATCTGTACTGCTAACATCTACATTGATTAAGGTTCATGGACTTGCAGACCATACTCAGCAGAGTAATAGTGCAGTGCCTCCCATTATGACTGGCGTCTCCGCTTGTGGGTTGTGATGACTGTTGCTGTGCTCCATTCAGTGTTTTCACAGACTAACATGAACCTATGTTTTACATGGAAGTGTATGTGTAGAGCAAACTGTTTTGCCATATGTGTATGATACGACCAGGGATGTGGACAGGTCATATGCAGCCTGAGTGCACCTTGTACCATCATAATTATGGTTACAGGGTTTCTGTAGTGTTCATGAATATGTGATTGTGTACCTGTTGGGGGGGCAGTTGGTTTATATTATCCAACACCCTATCTGTAGTGCATATTCATGCTCAGCACTTGTTCAGAACATGTAAGCACTTCAAGAGCTACTAATTACTATAGCACCCATTCCAACTCATTTCCTACAAGTACACTGTTTGTCCTTACATTTCCAGCTTGCTTACAGTACAACAGCTGTTGTACAAACATACCTCACATATCTTGTGAGACATGGTTAAATATACAGGCATTTCCAAGTGTCAATTACCAGTGTTATTGCCTGTCTATTTGATGAATATTGCAAACATGAGGCAATATAGCAATTGTCTCATGTACACAGTCAATGCTCACCTCCCAATATACGACACTACAGCCTGTGGGAGATGCACATATATAGCCATGCTGGGGGTAATGCTCTCTCCAACCCAGACTGAACCTGACATTCATGTGGGGATGTTAAACATTTGCAACACACCCCACTCATCACATAGTCTCATTAGATCTCCACCACCACAGGCCATACATAGTATGACTACAACATTTGTGGAACCTCTCCATACTCTCATCCCCCAAACCCCATCACCAAACACAACACCAATTACTTATAGCCCACAGACTCATGTGTGCCCATCAACTACAGCCAATAGGGTGTTATAACATACCCAACACACTAGTCATAGGTCACTCTGTAGGCGGTCACACTGATGTCCCACTCAGCCGGCTACATAAGGCGATAGTCGCTTACATCTGGCTGTCGTTAACAGGATCCGCAACATAACCTATGCACTCATGCCACTCCTCACCAGGTACAATTTGACTGTCATTCTCCATGTTAGTGTGAATGCCCTGAGATGTAACTTCCTGGACTACATGTACAGGGACATGCAATAGCTCTCTGATCTTGTAGCCAAGGAAGGTATCGCCCAAGCCCTGAGAAGCATTCTGCATTTATCCAGACTGATACCACTGTACAACGACTGAATGTTTCACTTCAACAGTTGCCTATGCTTCTGCTGTCATTAAACAGGCATCCAGTATCTGTCTGCTTTGAATGACATGGTCAACAAAACACAATGCTTTGGCACAAATGACCTGCACCTGTTGGCCCTTGGATTACGGATAACATGTAAGGCTCTTGCTGCTCCTATACTGCCTGTCTTGGACAGTTTCCAATAACATATTCACCACCAGAACAGGAACAGGCAAGCAAAACCTGAGGGTAATGTTACTCACTGCTTGACATCTTCATCTCTAACACACTCAGGCTAGGCACTCCTTATAATGGACCACTTTGATATCTCTGCAGTGACTGGGACCTGCTTCTAGGCCCCAGAGAGCACCCTTGCACTGACAGGTTATACGCAGACCACACCTTTCAGTTATGTAACCAGGACCAGTACACCCAAGGAGGAGGTGTGTCCATATTTCACAAAGATGTACACACCTCCAGGCTGGTTACTTAGCACAATGCATCAGAGGTAATCCAAGTGCAACTAACTGTGGCCAGAACTGCTATACACATTGTAACTTGCTACAGATTCCACGCCATACCCCACGGTTACTGGCCCTCATTTCTTGGTGTACTGGACAGTAGGGTTCAGACAGGAACTACTGATGTGAGACTGATACTACCCCACACTTAACTGGGATACTTACTCATGTAACGACACATTAGGCCAACGCTTTCTGGGATTTATAACCTCCAATCGGCTGGATCAACCTATACACACCACCATCAAGGCCAACAATATCCTAGACATGGACATTACCAACATGTGACAGGTGTTCCACACCTGGGGTTATCCCCTTGTTGGTAGTTTCCGAACGTATGCTAATCACCCTTGTTATCCACATCCCGGCACCACACCCTTCATGGAATACACAGTACAATATTTCTACAAGGCCAACTTCAGAAGTCTTATGACAGTGGTAGTAAATGTCATGACACCCGTGCAGATGGACAATGTAGTTACAAATGCTGAAACATACACAGCTGCACTTCATTAGCACTTACACGACTGCATGGATCATGCAATCCCAAACAGAGCCATGATGGTACCCACCAGATAACTGACGCCACTCTGGGGGTCCAGTTCCATGGACATAATGTACAACAAAAGGTGGAGGCTGTTGCAAAGTGGAGTACAATCCCATGGGTGGGGTAGCTCCCTGGTCAGCCTCGGTAGGAATCCGCAATCCCTTATCATATCCTCCAAAGCTAGCTACGTAAACATTACTGCGACACATTCCAAGGGCAACCACAAAGCGTTATGGAGGTATGTCAGTACTTGATGGCAATACCCACATCTGCTCTGACATACGGCGGTTAGGCAGGAACATTACAGAACCGACTGATATTGGTAACATCCTGGCAGATAGGTTCAATGCTAACTTTACACCCCTCTCACACCCTACAGGACCCAAATCTATACAGGAACTATGCAGAGTCCCTGCTGTCACAACTATGCAGATCCAACCTGCACTCTCTAAGGCCTGGAACACAGACTCCATGTGACCGTCCAACATCCCAGGCTGCGATTTACACAAACCTCAGAACTACATGGTTCCCCACTTGGCCACCAGATTCACTAATAGCCTTGTATCAGGCATTGTGGCCCCTGAATGGCACACAGCAACAGTTATCACACTCCACACAGGTGGCGCCACAATGGACCAGAGGGACTATTGCCCTATATGCCTGACTGGACTGTTCTGCAAGGCTATGGGGCACATCATCATGGAAGTCATTCACAGAGACATTGGTGGGCTCCAGACCATTGATACCACCCAGGTTGGATTTGTTAGGGCCAGACCATGGCTCCTGCACCTGGTGGACTCCATTGATACAGTTACCAAGGTAGTAGATGATGGTAAGGAGGTCCACACAGCCTACCTTGTCCTCTCATTGGCTTTCAGCACCGTTCTCCATTCTGGTATTGACAACATACACATCCACCTGCACATCGACCCCTATGTCTCGAGATGTTATGTAAAGTGGCTCACGGACAGGACCCACACAGTGATGGTAGCATACCGTAGCACCTACTGTAATTCAGTTACACTTGGCGTACCCCAGTTCTCGGTCATAGGGCCCCTCATATTCAGTATATGCTTCCCTGAGGTACAGGCTAGCACAGAGGTACTTTCCCTGAATAGGTTTCCAGATGACTGCAAACAAGGAGCCATGATTGATCCACCAGCTGATATGGACACCCTCCATAAGGGTGTCACTGTGACGGATACCTGGTGTCGATAACATGGCCTCATGCTGAATGACACAAGGTGCATAGACATCCCCTTTGGATTACACCAATCACCCACTAACTATCACATAGGTGGTAGTCCCCTACATACATGTGACATTATACGGGATCTTGGTACACACGTATATAGCAACCACTCCTTTGATAACCATATTGCCAATGTGGCGTGGATATCCTTCTACATGGCCACCCTAATCTGTAATGGGTTTGTAGCTGGAGCAAAGGCACCCATTGTACCTCTATACTCCTGACATATAAAACATGTTCAAGGGTACAACACCCCTTTTGGGGTGTACCTTATGGAACAGCAACAGCTTTAAATACCACAACATTAACACACCATGAGGATGATTGACCTTTGAAGGATGACGTATGCAGCACAAGTACAGACACCACAACTGTACACATTTGCATACTGCATACTCAGGGGTGACCTCTGCTGAACATACAAGGCCCATGTCCACAACAATATTGATGGATATACTCCACATAAGCAACATAAGCAAAAGCCACTGAGAGCAACATGCTCAGGGATATGTACCCAAACACAACGATGAGTGGGACGTGCTTGAGGGATACATTCCTGAACCGGACACTCACAATGCTTTGGAACATGATTCCTATGTACATCAAGCAGGGACCCTCACTAGCACTCTTCATGAGATACCTCGATGGGTGGATGGGAGACAGACATATATGCCAGGGATCACTGCAGTGGCTGTACTGTACACAGGTGCAGGTAACAAATGGCTCTGCTGTTCACAGGCACAGGACACTACCCTAGGGAGGTGCCGCCAGTGAAAACACTGTAGTTGGGCTTACAAATGGACTTGGCCAGACAGCATAGTACCTAACTATGAACCTGTGAAGCTATTACATGTCCTTTGTGCATGGATAATTGAGTAGCTCTTCCATTTCAATTAGCTATCATGCTGTTACACTGTCCCATGACTACAAGCCATATGTATCCTGTTATTGTGTATTGTACATGCCAATAGACATACCTTTTGTTTGCATGATATAACAGTTACGCTGTCTAAAATATCTGACATATCTACCTACAATACTGTACATTACACATATTTTAAACATTATCCCATAATGCAAAGCATAATTGCACAGCAGGACCACCTTAGGCATGTTATTCTTGTTATATGCCCATACACATCCCTACTGTGACAGTATATCAACATATAATATCCCCTGTTATGGCACGTACTTGTTGGACAAACCCTACCACTGACGGCGGGTGGTGTGAGATTGTTGTGTTTAAAGCCTTTATGTAGCATCCCTTGTGGTGTATGAGATGTTTACCTTGTGGCCCACAGCAGGACACACAATTTCTACAAGCGTTACTATGCTCAACAAGACATCACTACATAATACCTTTTCCCACTTTGTGCATTGCGTACACTTTAATTAATACAGAACAGGCACTACATACACTAATACTGAGTGTTCTACATACATTGTTAGCATTCTGAGTCTTCGTAGATATCTGGCTTACACCTTTCCTGTCTAAACGGTTGTATGGTATGAGCATACGGTTTGAATGTATGGCAAGTCATCCTTTAATACGTAGATACCTGTAACTTGTGGTATCCTGCCACCATTTGGTGTTCCTGAGTAAATTATTACATGCACATCAGCTGTGCAGCTACTCCATTCACCAATTACGTGGCAACAGTGGGGTATAATTGAATACTCCACTTGGGCATTGGCCTTTTGCCCTACCTTCGAGGGAGACGGCCTGCATGTGTTTTGTTGTGAGGAATTCCAACTGCTATTTGGAGAGACAGGGATATTTTGGATTCATGTCCCCTGTGGATTGTGTGTGATGGCTAGAGTATGTGGTTCTACATGTGAGTGTACCTGTCATCTCAACCGTCTGATACAGGACTATTGCAAACAAAACCTGCAACATCGCCGTCTGTTCCATTCTACAACAGCTACGATTTCACATGGCGCCATTACAAGTGTGTCTCTCACAAGGTATGTTAACGCTTCTGCAGATGTCATTGAGTGAGTGGATGTTTGTGATGTTATTACAGTCTGTATTGCAATTGTTTTGGGTGTGGGGGAGATGTAGGTGGGTGTACATAGCATATACAGATTTGTGGGGACTGCATTTATACATATTCCACATGTGTGTGTGGGCTCCTTCCCTAATTGAAGACCTATCATTTAGTAGACTTAAACTATGGTTGTTGCAGGCTTATTCATTGAGCCATTGTTAATTTGTTCCTATATAGCATGCAGGTGAGTTTGATACTTCAATCCCACCGGAAATACATCAATATGTAACGGAATGTTACTAAATGACAGCTGTCTCGTGTATTTCTGTCACAGATTTTTGCACTCATTGCAGTTGTGTTGGTGACTGAACCTCTTTGGCTTGGGTTGCCACCTTTTCAAATGGCCATAGTGGGACATTTGCAGGACACACATTGGTGTTTACAGGCCGACACATACCCATGGTCAGTAAACAGGATAGAACGTACTTTTATCCTAAATACATCCTTATTCTTGTAGCACTTTAGCTACTCATCATGTTTCTTGTAACATTTACATATTTTAGATACAGGAATAACTATTTAATGCAAATATTACATAATATATGGGACATAATTATGTCCTACAATCTCGGACATTTGCCCTTTTTAATAATTGTTTTCAGGACACGACTGCCCAAGGAGGAGCTGCACCTCTCAAATTGGGACAGGTGGTAACCGTATGCCTACAGCCAGCTATGACCACACCTACCATAATGATCCACCTCAGAGTTAGCACTAAAAGACACATGATGCAAACACACACACACACACACACACACACACACACACACACACACACACACACACACACACACACACACACACACACACACACACACACACACACACACATTACAGTCCCATGGAAATGCACACAGCACCCTCAACACACACTTACACAGACTACAGCAATCACAAACACACTTGAACACAGTACCTACCTGGAACGCAGCACTGGCAGCGATAACTAAATGTCCCTTAACATCGTGATAATATTACTCGCGGTTCTAGTGTTCCGGTACTGTGGTCTTTCAGTCTTTAAGCCTCGTGATTACGCGTGCTGGTATGTAAAACATTCGGTAGTTGGCAGTATCCTATTTATTTGTACCTCCATGGTTGTGTACATGTCATTAACCTATCTATATATTTGCAGATATAGGTGAATCAGTATATATCAACATATATCTCTCTATCACCCTTTCTATCTCTATTATGTATATATATATATATATATATATATATATATATATATATATAGAGAGAGAGAGAGAGAGAGTGAGTGAGAGGGAGAGTGAACATACCTTTCATTGTGTACATGGCGGTGTATACTGTTTCCTGAACTCCACACATTTGTGTTTTAACCTGTCACAATACACACCTGCCATTGGTACATCTCGGGTAGCTTAGTGGTAGGTGATTGTGTACATGATTGCGTGTTCTACTCCTGGCAGTGGTCGTTTTACCTTTCCGAGCAGGCACTATTAGTAAAGGGGTGAATAATGCTAGTTTCACCTGTTCTGGACATCGTTGACCATGATCTGCACGATATTCAGCAAAGCTTAGCCCTGTTTCACGCATATCAGTATAGTCATGTTTAAACAACGCTTACCAGCACTTGCCAATGCATAAACCCACTAACATGTGCTAAACCTGATCTGATGACCTGCATCCAACATCCATTATTCGTGCCTTCGGGATTACGTAACGGCCCTTGCAGGACATGGAACTGGGAACATGCACGACAGTCAATGCCTTTAACACCTGGGCATCTGGGAATTGTACACGTGTTATGGTGTTTTGTATGTGGACTGTACTACGGCTGTTACTCCATACTGCAATCAAATGTGTAACTCAGTTAGTTTACATATGGATGAGACCTATTAATGGTATGTCCAAGTGATGTTTAATGGATGTGCTCCAGCATTGGGAATCTATGTCACAGTGAGCCAGACACTATAATGTGCTACACCTTGACACTACCATAAGTGGAGCATGATGGAGTGACAGATACCTGTCATGAGTACTCCACATGCTTTGGCACTACATCCCTGATTACATTATATGGAGCCCCTCATTAACACACCAGGAATCCATGCAGAGTGTGTGGGGAACAGTGGTTACACACATGGATCCCACAATTGGCTCTGCTCCACTGAGGGACAGTTGGTTAATCGATGTGGTGGCGACAGCAGACACTGTTTGCCTTGGCTGATGAATGGCCTCTGACAATCGGGCATGTACCTACCGATGTACCTAGGAACCTATACATACAGTATCAACATATGCTGTTAGGTGCTTGTACTGTTCAGGTGTTGACTTTCCTTGTTCCAATAGCTGTTGTGTGTGCAATGGTTGAGGGCTGCCTATGTAGGATTCACACAGTAGGCCACCTATACATTACAATTTACAGGTGGTCGTGTGTGTGTGCCATCCAATTTACTATGTGTGCAGGTGGATAGGTGTGTCAGTCCGTAGGGGCCTACACTGTCAGTGTATGTGCTATATGTTCCCTCTTTGCCAAGGCATGGGCATATTGGGCATGCCTCCATCTGCCTACTGGGGCTGGCACAGGGTGTTCGTGGTCTGAAACCCTCTGTGTCTGTGATGGCCTTGGCAATTGCGGTGGGCTGTTTGGGCCTTCACCATTATGTCCCTGCTGCAGCTGTTTCCGCAGGATCATATTATGTGGCATGGCACATACTATGAAGATGTGGGCACACATGCCTGGAGAGTACTGCAAGGCTCCACCAGATTTGTCCAAGTAATGGAACTGTGATTTCAGAATCCCAAACATACGCTCTATGATGATTCTGGTTTGTGCATGTGCCTCATTATGGCGTTCTTGCATGGGTGTGTGTGCATTTCTGATGGGAGTCATCATCCATGGCTCCAGTGCATAGCCAGCATCCCCCACAAGGTGGCCATATGGGATGGCCCTCCTGACAAATACCTGATACAGCTGTGAGGCATGCCAGATGTGGGAGTCATGGTAGCTTCCAGGGCTGCCAGCACACACATCCATGATAATGCCCTGGGCATTGCACATGACCTGGCAGTTGATGGAGTGGTATCCCTTGCGATTTATGTAGCACCTACTATGCTCAGCAGGTGGTGACTTGATATGTATGTGCCTGCAGTCTATTGCACCCAGTACCTCTGGGTAGTGTGCCACATGGGGGAAGAGATGCATATTGCTGTCCAACTCCTCCTGAGTTCGGGGGAAGTATATATGCTCATTGGCATGTGGTAACATGGCATCCAGGAACTGGTGGAGTACCCTGGATGCTTGATGCCTGTGAGATCCCCATTATATCTCCAGTTGGCTTTGAAAGGTACCTGTGGCTAGTATTCTCAAGCTTACACATACCTTCGTGACCACTGGGATGGGTTCCCCTCTGTTGTTTCTGGATCTCAGGCGTGGCCGCACAACTCAACTATTTGCTGTAAGATGTCCCTGTCCACCCTGTAATGCTCTACTATCTCCAGATCATGTAGCCCCTGGTAGGTTACCCTTGGTCTGAACACTCTTCTCCTCCTCTGGGGCCTGCGGTGGTTGTCAGTATCATCCTTCACAGCACCTTCAGTCTCCAACACATGGTGATGAATCACAGCTATGGCAGCTCCCAACATGTACATTGTAAAAGTTCCCCATCTGTTTACACCGATGGTGCAGTGTTTGGGAATACACAGGTGTGTGTGAGGTGCCTTCACACTTTATACTATTGTGCTTTGAACACTGATGATGTCATAAGGTGTGTATGTACAATCGGAGCTGCAGGGTATCTTATGTGTTTTACCACAGGTACTACTATTGTGGTGCCTTTGGTGTTGAATTACATTTGGCTGCCGTGGATTACCTCTTGCCCTTCCCTTAACATTTCTTAACATTTCCCCTCCCATTTTCTGGCATGCATCCAACAGCCTGCTTTCTTTTGTACTTTCCAAAACCTGGCTTATCTTGCGAAATGTGTTCTATGGCCGATGTTCTGCAGGTTTGCTTTGCTCTGCGGTGACAGTTCTTTTTTCTTTGCAATCTGACACCTTACCTATCCTGTTCTGCAGGTTGCTGCGAGCAGACATGTTAGCTGCCGTTGATTGCCCACTGTGAGTTAATAGGTGTTAATTGCTCAGTTGTACTCCAATTACCCTACTGCGGCATTTCCTTATTTTCTTCCCCTAACCTTCCTGTTTGAGCTATGGTGCACGGCGTGTGCATCCGCTTACCGGGTTTTGGGCATGTTTTCATCCACGTACACATGCGCTTTCGGGCACCATGTGTGCTCTCAGCTAAACAATGCTATACCTCCATCCCCACCCCTATCCTGCAGCTTTGCTTAGCAACTGGCAGCCCAGATTTGCATTGCTCCAATGTGCTTACAGCTATGGTGGCACACCCCACTGCTGATGTCATGTATACCTTCAAACCACTCCTCGGTGTTGTGGTGCTGCGCCGTATGGTGCATCCTTAGTCCGACGGGACGTTTGCGATTCACTATTACTTGCCTCATTTGCATAGCATTAACTACTAATTCATAGTTACTGTGCCGAACACTGTCACAGACCCTTAGCAACCCTTGCAGCTTGGTTGTGGAGTACCATGCATACCATTGACTATTATGGTGAAATCATGATTTGTATTACATTGCGATTTTATGACATTTGTATATATTTTCCTTGTGTTCCCATTTGCGCACACATGCTCTGTGGTTGTACTTTGCGTTACTGTGGACATGACATTAAATGTTGTTTTTTAGGTGTTGTGCATCTTTTCTTATGCCATTTGCTATATATTTAACCATTGGCATTTGTTAACTTTGCAATACACGAGTCTGGTCCGGTTTCATAGCTCCGATGTTCTGTTTGGCAAAATGTAAACCGTTTTTTTTTTTTGGTTTACATTTCTGTAGGCTTACGCTATACCTGCACCACTTCATGAATCGATATGTACCTTCATTTGCATGCTGCAGTACTGCACATGGGGTGATTAGCATACCTGAGCCAAGGGCTGCGCAGATCTGGCGTACACTGGTAGTGCATGTGGAATTAGATCGTACCTGAATCGCTCGGCGGCCATATTTGGCATTATACCGCCTACGCTACACCTGCACCTGGCGCAAGCTTCATGAATCCCGGGGTCTTAGTAAAACTGCACATTCAGTTCAGCATGGACATTGAAAAACAGATTTTAAAAATATTTAGAAGGAATATGTGCAATGTAATAAATGAGTCAACATTTATGATAATAGAGGGTTATGGACAGAGAGGTGGGATTGTACAGTTATTTTGAAAATGGTTGAGGAGATAATGTAACATATCACAAATGTAATTTAAGCTAAAAGTATGAAAGTTTTTGTAAAATATTGGGAACATCCCAAAACATGTTGTTTTTTGTTTTGCTTATTTATTTGTTTGTTTGGGTGGGCAGAGTGACATTTGATTTCTAGCATGTCATGAAAGGAGATGTAATATGTATCAGAAAAGATGACATGATAGTAAGAACTGTAAACCAAAAACTGTACTGGATAGTACTGACTTCAATGATAGACTGAATGAACGATATCCAAACTGCCCAAGATGTAATAACAGGTTTATTCCAAACGCATAAAAACAGTGAACACTCCAAAATAGCAGCACCGAAATCACCAATAACCCAGGTTTCGTCCCAAGGAAATGACTTCATCAGATTGGTGACATAGTACCACTAATATATACTAAAACAAATTAAACAATTACACTTAATTAACACTTAATTAATATGAATTAAAAACAAACCTAAGTGCACCAGCTAATATCTGAATTTGCTTGATTGGTTTACCTTTACAAGGTTAGTAAGTACTACTTAAACCTAGCTGTGATGTATATAGAATTAATATACATAACTGAAAAATATTTCATCCTACACTTGTATATTTGATTATTTGTTCTAAAAATGTATGTGTTGTGTGTGTGTAAATATGATTTAAAATCAATAAAATTGGCAACAATTACCTCAATAAGTATATGGAATTTATAAATAATGACCTCTTCACACACTGCTAATATTTAAGGGCTAAAAATTTTATATGTTTTGAATATTTTTTATTTTAAGCCAGGGCTTGATTGAAAGAAATTCATTCAAGCCTGGATTATTGCAGGCGTCAAGTCTAAGTTGCCAGATGAGCTTGCTCATGTCTAAATGGAACTGGGTGATTCTACCTTGTTGGTCAAAAATCACCTGCTGTATGACACAAAACTTAAAATTATGACTACCATTGGTCATAATGTGTCTGGCTAGGGCATTTACAGATTTTTTATATTGTATATCTAGCATATGTTCTTTTATTCTATCCCAAAACCTTCTACAGGTTTTTCCAACATAGAATGCCCTGCATTGTTGACACTTGGCCAAATACACCACCTTTTTAGTAAAACAATCAAAATGACCATTAATTGCAATGTCACAGTTGTTAACAGAAATTTTGTGTCCCGATGTCCAAATATGTTTACATGTAGTGCATCTTCTACACTTATAGTTACCTTTGGGTTTGTTACTAATGATCTTACCGTCGGCCATACTCCTTTCAAAAATGTCTTTCAGTGACCAATCCTTCCTATATACAAATTTGGGCTTAAGTAAAAAAAGCCTTTGTTCCTCCTTATGTTTGTGAAATATATCCCAGTATTTCATAACAATGTTGACTATAAACTCAGTGTCCCTGTTGTACCTTAAAATATATAAGATGGTATCGTTACCAAATGTATTTTGTGCTCTATTGTGGGTGGAATATCCAAACTGATCTACATCCGATAATATAATTGGAACCATAATCTTGTTGTTCCTTTTAAAAACTATTTCTTTTTTCAAGTCTTCACATAATCTATTTGGGTACCCTCTATTGAGAAACATTCCTATTACAAAATCTAGTTTGTTCTCAAAGTCCACAATATCACTAACCATACGTACTATTCGAACCATCTGCCCTTTAACTATGGCTTTCTTCTGATGGTTAGGGTGCCAACTATCGTACTGTAGATACGAGTTTGAGAAGGTAGGTTTCCTGTATATAGTTGATTTCACTCTATGTTCTTTTTTGTCATAAATTAAACTAACGTCCAAATAATCTATCTTCTCAGTGTTGATTAGATATGTGAACTTCAAAAACCACACAGTGTTATTAATGTAATCTAGAAAATTGTCCAATAATAATTTGTTTCCTGTCCAAATGATAAAAATGTCATCCAGGAATCGCATATACATGTTAATATATGGACTGTATTCACTTTTGTGTACATACTCTCTTTCCCAATAGGCCATAATGTAGTTGGCGTAGAAGGGGGCACAAGCTGCCCCCATAGCTACGCCATGAGATTGTTTAAAATAAAGGCCATCAAAATATAGGAAATTGTTTTTTAATACTAGTTCCATTAGTCTAACATCTTATATATTTTAAGGTACAACAGGGACACTGAGTTTATAGTCAACATTGTTATGAAATACTGGGATATATTTCACAAACATAAGGAGGAACAAAGGCTTTTTTTACTTAAGCCCAAATTTGTATATAGGAAGGATTGGTCACTGAAAGACATTTTTGAAAGGAGTATGGCCGACTGTAAGATCATTAGTAACAAACCCAAAGGTAACTATAAGTGTGGAAGATGCACTACATGTAAACATATTTGGACATCGGGACACAAAATTTCTGTTAACAACTGTGACATTGCAATTAATGGTCATTTTGATTGTTTTACTAAAAATGTGGTGTATTTGGCCAAGTGTCAACAATGCAGGGCATTCTATGTTGGAAAAACCTGTAGAAGGTTTAGGGATAGAATAAAAGAACATATGCTAGATATACAACATAAAAAATCTGTAAATGCCCTAGCCAGACACATTATGACCAATGGTAGTCATAATTTTAAGTTTTGTGTCATACAGCAGGTGATTTTTGACCAACAAGGTAGAATCACCCAGTTCCATTTAGACATGAGCGAGCTCATCTGGCAACTTAGACTTGACGCCTGCAATAATCCAGGCTTGAATGAATTTCTTTCAATCAAGCCCTGGCTTAAAATAAAAAATATTCAAAACATATAAAATTTTTAGCCCTTAAATATTAGCAGTGTGTGACGAGGTCATTATTTATAAATTCCATATACTTATTGAGGTAATTGTTGCCAATTTTATTGATTTTAAATCATATAGAACAAATAATCAAATATACAAGTGTAGGATGAAATATTTTTCAGTTATGTATATTAATTCTATATACATCACAGCTAGGTTTAAGTAGTACTTACTAACCTTGTAAAGGTAAACCAATCAAGCAAATTCAGATATTAGCTGGTGCACTTAGGGTTTGTTTTTAATTCATATTAATTAAGTGTTAATTAAGTGTAATTGTTTAATTTGTTTTAGTATATATTAGTGGTACTATGTCACCAATCTGATGAAGTCATTTCCTTGGGACGAAACCTGGGTTATTGGTGATTTCGGTGCTGCTATTTTGGAGTGTTCACTGTTTTTATGCGTTTGGAATAAACCTGTTATTACATCTTGGGCAGTTTGGATATCGTTCATTCAGTCTATCATTGATAGTAAGAACTGTAAAATTGAGTGTTAGAAATGTAAAAAGGTGGGGCATTGGATAGATTGCAATTAAGAAAATATAATGCAGGAAGATGAGCAAGAAGAGAAGTTAAAAGAAGCAGTAGAGGAAGACATTTACAACAAATAAAAGAAAATAAAATGGAATGCACAGTTTATGGTAAATAAAAAGAATGAGAACAGTGATAAAGTTAAAAAGAAATATTTAGGTACAAGTTGCAAAAATGAAAAATTCCATTGGTATGACAGTAAAGGACAGAAAATGAAAAATTAGAAAATAATATAAAAGAAAGAAAGAAAAGCAGGAAGGAATCAGATAACTATAATGTAATTATTTTAAATGTTAATAGTTTAATAAATTATGTAAGAGGGTTATTGTTGTATCAATGGTGTGACAAGAATGAATATGACTTTATAGTTCTGACAGATATAAGATCTTTGGGAAAGGAAAAATGAAAATTTTAAATTTTAAAGGGCAATCAGTATAGAATTTAGTTATGGAAAGACATTGTGGAACAAAATTATTATGTAAAAAGGAAAATGTAACTGTTTTAGATCATCTAATAGTAGTGACGGATCATTGTCTGTTATAGACACTTGTATAAAAATTATGATTTACACATATATGAATAGTTTAGTTATTTATTTTATTTATTTATTGACATTTGTTAACCTGGTTGGTCCTGGGTGGCCACGGTGGTGCAGTGGTTAGCATTGTCACCTCACAGCAAGAGGTTCTCCGGTTCGATCCTCGGCTGGGGTGCCTTCTGTGCAGAGTCTGCATGTCCTCCCTGTGGTCGCGTGGGTTTCCTCCGGGTGCTCCGGTTTCCTCCCACATCCCATAGACATGCAGTAGGTGGGCTGGACACTCTAAAATTGGCCCTAGGTGTGAGTGTGTGCATGTGTGTGCCTTCTGTGGAAGGTTGGGTACCAGGCTGGCAACTCGACACTATAAAACTCCACTGCTAATCATGAACGGACAGGTGATCTGCTGCGATGACCCCTAACAGGGAAAAGCCGAAAAAAGAAGAAGAAGAGTTAACCGGGTTGGTCCTGCTGGGCGTGGGGCCCATTTTCACAGGATACCTGAGGAGAAAAGTTCCAATAAATACACAGTAAAAGTACATCACAATATAAAATGATTACGTTCATATGGCTATAATAGACAACTAGAGATTGTTTTTTAATTGGCTTATACAGCAAAAGTAAAGTACAGAGTAGAAAAAAAAAACTCAAAAAGGAACACAAGTATTATATATACAGAGACAGTACTTATATACAAAGACAATTTTTCTGCTTCATCTTCATTTAAAAACAAAATGAAAACTCCAGCAAAGCTAGGACTTCCACTGAGTGGTCTCCCAAACCTCTTGAATCAGAGGCACATGGGATATATGCAAATGACCCTTATGAACATCAGGTGTTTCAGCTAATTGGCGATTCTGAATGCCCATGACTTGTTTTGTTGTTTTAATGGACAATTTCAGGCCAATAAAACCAAACCCCACTAGCTGTGGATATGCATATTTCGGCCTTGTTATGACCTCGTCAGCACAGCACAAGTAGAGTGTTTGACTTAGCATAAGAAACACAGGGCTGTTATACCCAGCTGATGTCCATTATCATTAGGGTGACTGCAAAAATATCCCAAACAGCAAACTAAAACAACTTCACTCATTGGCACTTTTAGAAATTGTGACATATAAATTTGGTCTATTATATATACTTAGAAAAGAGGCTATTGGTTTGGAAGGGACATTGTGAATCCCCGGGTGGGGATCAGGTTTCTATTTATACTTTAGATTTTATGAGGGAGTACATTTGTAGCTTTGGTTTGGATTTTGGGCTACTTTTACTTCCCGGGCTACATATAGTTCTCCTTTGTATTCTATACTTTTTCCCTTCCATACTCCTCTGGGGTCGCTGGCCACTGACCAGTTTTGCTGAACTACTAATGAGATTATTATCTTCCCTACTGATGGGCCCATTTCCCCATATACCACTTTGATAATTTTGAGGATTTTGATTTTTCTATTCTTTGATTCTTTGGGGTAGGGAGAGAGTTGATGTGAGTAAATTGGTATTAACGGTGGACTCAAACTGGTATTAATTAATGGGCACAGCTAGGTCTGAATTTAAAGAATTTTCTGACTGATTACATCAGTGGGACTCTTCGGAACCTAGGCTGTTATTGTCCAACACTTTATAACCATGTTTGATATTGTCCCTGTATTTTGATTGACTAATAATTATGTTTAAAGTCACTTTTTAAAGTGTGAGGTTATTGGTATAAACAGTGGACTCAAACTGGAACTGATTAATGGACACAACAAGGTCTGATTTTCTAGTCTACTTTTTTGATTGATATATCAGTGTGTATTTTTTTTCAACCTAGGCTGGTTTTGCATAGTATATTATACCAGGTTTGATATTGTCCCTGTTTTGTGATTGATAATAAGACTGGCTAAGGTCTCCCTACTCACAAAAATAGATATTTCCAACTTAATAAAGGGGATGTCTTCGGATAGGGATGACCTTTCTGTTCTTGGTATTGGGAATGAACTTGCATTGGAGGGGGGAGCTTCTGGTGTTAAGATTAATGATACCTGTGAAGGGCTTTTTGCCACCTTAACAAAACATATGAGATCATTGAGGAATAATGTGTGGCATTATAAGCTATTCAAAGCCTATATGGCTAAAGGTATAACACCAAGGGGTCTGAGAGTTAGGGTTCAGCCTATGGTCAGCTGCCCAGATGAGTTGCTTTATCAACAATGGAAGGATGCCCAACATAAAGCTACTATGCAATTTGTAGAAATTTTATGTGGGTTCTATGACAGAACCATTGATGTTGAAATGGGTGCCATCGGTGAGATTACTGGACGTATTAATGAATACGAGGGACAGCAAAATTATTCACTTTGCCTTAATAAATTCCATATGGAACTTACTAATTTGGAAACTCAACTTAGAGAGGAAAAAGAAAAAAATTCTTAGGGTTGTTTTGGATTATGAACAAGGGGATCTGTTCTCCAAAAGTAAGGAAAAACATGTTAGGTTTACTAATAGGTATTCCACTAGCAGAAAACGTCCAAGGTCCATTCTTAAGAGATCTGGGGTATCTGATACTTCAGGTGAGGATTCTTCCTCGGGGCCGGACAATGACACCCTTTCTTCTACAGGCTCACCAGTACAGAAATATAGGAATTCAAACAATTCTATGGAGTTAAACCTAGAAGGAGGAGGGGGATAGGAAGCATAGGAAATATAGAGAACATAGATGGTCTGCTTCGCAAATTTGTACAGAAGTAAAGAATGATAATGTCCTAAATATTTCTTCCTATCCCCTCTCCTTTTCAGAGAGGAGTATTTTGAATAAAGGTTTAACATATATTCCTGGTTTTTTTGTGCCTGCAGAATCTTTTGCAAAATATGTTGTTGATTTTTGTTGAACACTTAACTTGAGATTATTTTTTAAATCGAACAAAAAATCATGTGATGACCAATTTAGATACCATAAGTCCTCTTTTGTTCCGCCCATGAATCACAATGTGCTATTATTCCAAAAATTCCACTTTAAAGGACCTGCATTTTCAATCCAGGTCTTTTCTGGCTAAGGCCAGTAATGTAACAGAACAGGAAATGGGAATCATTTCTAAGTTGGCTGAAAACCATAACATTGTGATCCTAAAGGCGGACAAATGAGGAGCTGTGGTTGTACAAAATTAGGATCAATATAATTTGGAAGCCAATAAGCAATTGGCTGACCATACTATTTACAACTTGACTATAATCCCACTAAGCTTTTTCAAAAACAAATTGATGACTTCCTCTCATTAGCTGTGGAGGAAGGAATCATTACTGACAGGACAAAAAATAACTTACAGTTTTGGACTCCAGGAACCAATATATCTATTTTCTGCCTAAAATTCACAAAAATCTATATCATCACCCTGGGAGGCCGATTGTTTCCGGGAGAGGCTCTTTGACTGAGCCTCTGTCACAATATTTGACTAAATATCTATAACCCCTACTTGTATGGGTTAGGTCCAGACTAAAGGATACCACTGAATTTTTACATGTCATCTCTGAAATGCCACTTGAACCTGGTTGGTGGCTTTGTACATTAGATGTCAAAGCTCTTTATATGAATATTCCACATTGAGCTGGCCTTGAAGCCTTTGAATACTGGCTGTATAGGTCAATACTTTACTGACCAGGTTTTATTACTCTCCTTCTTGGTTTGGCTGAGCATGTACTAACTAAAAATGTGTTTTTCTATCATGAGGCATGCTTTTTACAGATTAAAAGGACAGTGATGGGTGCCTCTTTTGCCCCCATATATGTGGATATTTTTATGACATATATTGAGGAACAAATATTATATAATCAATCCCATAATCTGTATATTGATCAGATTGATATTTGGAGGATATACCTGGATGATTCCTGGATGGTTTGGAGGTCAGATGAGAAATAACTTGGGGAATTTGTTGGATATCTCAATGAAAACAAGTGGGGGATCGAATTTACAGTCAGCTGCAACCAGGATGGGATCACTTTTCTGGATGTAATGGTCATCAGGGCCCCAGAAAATTCCCTCACTACTGAAGAATATAGAAAATTCCCCGAGTATAACTCTCTGCACCATGCCTCTAGCTATCATCCTCCTCATATATGCAAGAATATCCTTAAATCCCAGTATATGACAGTAAAACGTATATGCTCAGCCGAGGATTCATATTTGCATTTCAGAGATGACCTTACTAATAGGTTTAAGGAAAGGGGTTACTTAACTGGACACATTACACAAGCACAGAATGTGGTTAATGAGATGAATAGGGATGAACTCTTAAAATATAAAGAGAAAAATGTTGATACCACAGGAAAACTTGGGTTTGTGATGACATATGGGCGGAACACAGGGGCACTTATTGATAGTGTTTGCCGGAACTGGAATATTCTTATGACAGAAAATAGATTATCAAGGTTTCTTGGGGATAGGTGCTTCTTCTCCTATAGAAATGGAAGAAATTTAGCATCACATTTCAACCATTATAAACAGAGTAGCCCCAAATTAAGGGACAAAAGGCAAAGTACAATTGAAGGACTGATTGCTAAGGGGAGCCATCCATGTGGGCATTGTAGGCATTGTTGCAGAATGCTGAAAACCACTAGTTTTAGTAGTAAGAATACTAGCACAGTATTTGAGATCCCTGTTTTTGCTAATTGTAATTCAGAATGGGTTGTTTATTTAGCAACTTGTCAATGTTCTGCCTTTTATGTTGGACAGACATCCAGGGCTGTGAGACATAGAATATCTGAGCATATGAGTGAAATTAGGAACCAGCGTGACACTAACGCTCTCTGTAAACACACTTTAACCCATAAGACAGCATGTTTTCAATTTACAGTTATAGACAAAATCATTGGCTTGCAACAAAATAAATCTGGTTGGCATGAATTGCTCAATATTAAGGAGAAAAAAATGGATAATTAAATTAAAACGGCTTTTTACACCAGGATTAAATGAACATCTGTGATTGGCTTTTGGACTGATGACATACTATAAATAGGGTGTATTTTTCTTTGTATTTTCACATTGATGAAGGCTTTATAATATACAAGCCAAAACCGGTCTGTTTGATACACTATATTTATGTAATTAACTGTTATTCTGTCTCTACTGTCTGCTGGTCATATTTTTGGTCTACATAGTGATTTAGGACCCTGCAGACGCCTTACTTGCAGAGGCTTTGTTTGGGATCACTGTATTAGGTAAGTAAACAGGAAGAAATTGAAAAAGAGGTGTCAACTTTTTTGAAAAAATAAATATAAAAAGACAGAAAAAAGATAAAGTAAATTGGGAAAGTGATAAGTTCACAAATGAAGAGAATTAGGTTTTCAAGAAAAATATAGGTATAGAAGAGCTTGAAAAGGGACTAAAATACTTAAAATTCCTAGCCTAGTCTATTTTATTATTTGCTTTATGTATGAATGGAGTTATAAAGATAATCTGTAGGAATATGTGAAAAGTTAGATATGATGTTAAGTATTAAAATTCCCACAATGCTGGTATATGAAGAGGATGTGGTTTTCACAGTTTATAATATAGTGGGGCTGAATGAGATTATAAAAACTGGGAAAGTATCTTGATTATACAGGTTTTAAGATGCACAAGGATAAAGGTTTTTGAGAAATAGTTTAAAAAGCAGGAATATATTTTAGCCATAGTGAGATAAAGATTTTGGAGATAACTTTGTGAAGTTATAAAGAAATGGAAGAGGAATGGAAAATGTGTTTCAGAAATACAAAAAAATATATAAGCTGTGGAGAAATTTTAATTTAACTTTTAAGAAAGAAAATGTATTTAAGTAATGGATATATATTTAGGGCAATTATATTATTTATGTTCAGTTATGTCTTGTCTTGAAAGTATTGAAAAAAGATTATACAAACCATATTTTTTGTTGGGATCAAGGATGAGCACAATTAATAGAGGAATAATATATAACAAAGAGGGAGAGGGAAGATTGAATTTAAAGCATCTGTTTTAGCATCTTGATGTTTGTACAACATTTAAAAAAAAATAAGGAAAAAAGATGATTAGTAAATTGTCAGAAATAAAATATAAGGAGCTTTAGCAAGAAAGTAAAGATAAAAAAATGAAAAGAAAGATGGAGAAAATAAGGAAAAGGTTCAGAATGGAGGCAAAAATACTAGAATGAAAGACAGATTTTTGATAAAATTAATAATAAATGAGAAATATGGTATGTAAAAATATGAAGAAAAGTATATCTATCATTGGAAAGATTTTAAGTAAAGAAATAAGAGAGGCTGTTAAGGATATGAGGAAAAGGTTTAAAGCACAGGGTGAATTATGTGATTTTATGTAGAGATTAATGATTAGAAAATTACCAGAGAAAGAAAATGAATAAATAAATAAATAAATATAAAGGTGCAGAACATAGAAAATTTGTTTGCACTTGAAAAAATGGAAACTATGAAACATGCTTTACTGGAATGTAAAAGGGTTAATGAAGTGTGGGAGGAAGTAAAACAATAAAAGTAAATGAGATTGGTTGGAAAAAATAATATAAAATATAAAGTATAGAATTTATGGACAAGACAGGGGCACTGAGGTATAAAGAAAAGGTGTATATAAATATGTTTGACATGAAAAACAAGAGCAAATTAAATACTGTATAATAAAATTTGGGATAAACTGGATAATAGAAAGAAGATACAAATTTGGTTATGACAAAAAGGTTGGGGCTATAAGGTGATAATAGTGATGATTTGTGTTTATTTGAATCAGGTAGATGAAAAAGAAATGTGAATATAGTCACATTTTTCTAATATTTGTATTCATTTGTTGTTTTAATCAGAAGTAAATAATATTTGGTTCTCTTTTATGTTCTTTTGCATTGCAATACAGGATCCCTGCTCTTTCTGAGTGTTGCTGTGAGATCTTTTACATCCACATGAGATGCCACCAACTCAAGCAGATGGACCCTTGGTTTAACATCTCATCTGAAGGGCAACAAACTCAGGAGCGTACCACTACTCCTTAGGTTCATAGGTTCATAAGTGTGTACTGGGTTAATGACTTTAAGCCTAACCATGTATCCCAAATCTCTGTCAAGTTCTGATAGCCTTGTTAAGGGTAAGCATGGGCCTGGGAGATGAACCATTTACAGGTTACCTGTGTCCATTAGGGACATAGGTGCCAAACCAGGGATGAATTTCCAGTTTCCAATCCAATTGTTCAAGTTGCAGTTGAATTGGGTTAGGGAGGAACTCTGCTTCACATGGATGGAGTGCCTGTTCCATAGACTGGGTAGTCTCTGGGATACATACCAACCTCTTGAGCAGGTCCTAATTATATCACAGGCAAGGTTTAAATCTTTAGAACAGGTAATTCTGGTGCTGTTTGTTTTGTGGATATGCAGGAGGTTCATCAGAATGTGGTCTGATAATGCCCTGTAAGCCAGAAATAGATCTCTCCTCAAAAGTCTGTAGGAGACAGAATACAGGGATAGGCCTTGAGGCAGTCTACGTAGGACATTTAACTTACATTGTGTATTCTTTTAGTAAGGAAGCTATGCTGCACTGCAGTATCAGTAATATCAGTAATACATCTACCTGGTTTAGAAATACAACCCACTGCCTTCTGCATCAATGGTAAATGTGCTACATGTTGCATCATTAGCTTCAACATATACTTATCTACAAACTATTACACAGTTTTAGTTATTGGAGTCTATGTAAGCATAGTGACTTTTGAAGGCTCATATCAGTTGGGCAATTCTACTCACCCTGCATAACACAAGCTGCTGGTGTCAAGGTAAATTTCCAAAGATACTAGAATTATGCAAGATTAAAATTATAGGTTTCTTTCTGGATATATTACTCAAATGACGTCAGTACACATTTTCCCCATGTTGGTTATAGTTTAAGGTCTGCAGTATGCCATCTTAGGTTTTTTAATGTGAATTTAAGGTTTAGGAAATATTAGTGCTTCATAGACTTATAGATTCATAGATAATTCCCAGGTTAATGACCCTAAAGAGCCGTTTTAAGCTTACTCATGCTTTTCAAATGTATTTGACAGATTGAGATACCACTCATTTTGCTGTGAGCATAGCCTGATTGAGTATTTAGGCTTCCACTTTCTAAAAGGCACATAGGTGGCAGACCAGAGGTAAATTTATGACTCCCAATCCACTATCCAAGTTATGCTTGAATAAGGACAGGAAGGAACTCTGATTCACAATGTAGGGAAGCCTGCTTCTGAGATATTCTCTTTGACACATACCTGCCCCAACAATATGCCTTATTTATGCTGCACACAAGGTTTAGGTCCCTAGATCAAGTGTTTCTAATGGTATTTTTTGTGGATGTGCAACACACACATGAAGGCTAGATCAGAGAATGCTTTGAAAGTCAGACATAGATCCTCTGTCAGCAGTCTGTAGGAGACTGAGTACAAAGATAAGGCTTTGAGGGGGTTGCTGTAGGATTTATAGTCTAAATTGTGTATTATTTTGGTGAGAAACCTCTGTTGATGATCCAGGTGTAGCATATACCTGGTCAGATACATACTGAAGGAGGCATTGTACTCGATGATTGGTCTAATAAGGGATAAGTGAATCAGACCAATAATGTCTTTGGACCTAGACACCATACATACACTTAACTTATAGGTTGTTCAATAGAGAATGATATCCCGACAAAGTCAACTCATAGGTATATTATCAATGCAGTTATTTCCAGGGGTGGTTGTCTTTCATAAAGAAACAATTATGCATTTTTTTGGCATTGGGTTTTAGACCTCAGGTCTTGTACCAGTTATTAGTCTGTGTCAGGCCTTTTTGGGGGAATTTTGTGTCTTGGGGAGCTCTATAAATGTCTAGCAATCATCTGCAAATTTTGTCAGCCAGAGGCCTTTGACATTGGCATTGATTTCAGAGAAGTCACTGTCAAAAGAGAGTGGCCCCAGCACTGTCCCTGGGTGACTTTGCTAGTGATTAGCCTTTTTGTGGAAGTAGACTTGCTTATCCTGACCTATTGTGTCCTATCTGACAGCCAGCTCACTATCAAATGAGTGTCATAGTGGTTTATACCTAATTACATGGGCTTGTTTAAAATGATGGACAGGGGTATTTTTTGAAGGGTTTGGACAGTCTGAGGTAGGTAGTATGCATCCTTTTGCCCTCATCCATTGCTTTGATGACCTTTTCGAAGAAGTCCACCAGGCTGAGTAGGGATGACCTGCCCTTGATGAAATCAAACAGAGTTGGATCTAATGTCTGAATCTTTCCTGTATCATTATTTATCATGCACCCGATTATTCTTTCCATAGCCTTACATATGCAACTAGTCAGGCTTATGGGTCAGAAATTTACCTAGGCCATGTATAACCCTTCCTTCTCCAGAGGGATTACTTTACATTCCTCTATTCACTTGGCAAGAAGGTTGTTTGGAAGCTAAGTCTGAAGGTCTTGTACCAGTTATTAGTCTGTGTCAGGCCTTTTTGGGGAATAGCACTGTAATTCAGGTCCCACTTGATACATTTTTTCTTTTTGGCCTTGGAGAGAACATTGAAGTCCTGTACCCTAGTGATATTTCGAGGAACCATGGCTGGAGTATTTCTTGACATATATCAGGGGGATAACGGGGGTAAAACTGGAGGTGAATTTATTGGCCAACAGATTTGTTATAACCTTTTTCTCAGTACAGGTGGATCCACTTACAATTTGGCACACTGTTATGTATTACTTTGAGGTTTTAGACAAAGCTGAAGAATACTTTGTAGTTCCTTTAGACTTGGAGGCACAAATCATAAACTATAAAAACCTTTAATCCATAAAAGATGTGGTAAGTGCTTTCACAGGTACTTCCTCAGACCAAACAGTACATAAACATTTTAAAAACTCTTAAATAGAAGTCAACAGCCAATCAATGTGCAATGAACATTTTAAAGAAGAAGTCGTGCGAATCACCAATCATTGACATACAAAAATCATAGCATTAGTAAATTCACATCAAAACGTTACTTGACCGATAGTCTTCTAGGCTTTAAAACAGGTTTCAAAGGGGCTCTCTCATTGAGCCCTTTCCCTCTATCTGCCCTCAACCTTATAATAGAATGGATATGGGCTTCAGGGGACATGAGGGGGTCTATATTATAACATCGAATTTTATAAAGTTTGAATGTTATAATATCGAACCAGTAATGTTGAACGCTGAAAACAGCAAAGGTGCAGGACACCAAATTCTTTCCCAGGGAAAGAATTCGGTGGGCCATTGCTGTGGCTTCACTGTTTTCAGCGTTCGATATGTTGGAACATTACGGGTCGGGTTCAGGTAAGTGTGCGACTGTGTGTAGGTTAGGGTTAGGTGGCAGGTTAGGTGAGTTAGGGTTAGGGAGCAGGTCAGGTAAGTGTACGGTTGTGTGGATGTTAGGGTTAGGGCGCAGGTCTGGTAAGTGTGTGATTGTGTGTAGGTTAGGGTTAGGGGCAGGTTAGGTGAGTTAGGGTTAGGGTGCGGGTCAGGTAAGTGTGCGGTTGTGTGTAGGTTAGGGTTAGGGGGCGAGTGAGGTGAGTGTGCAATAGTGATGGACCTTAGGGTTAGGGTTGGGTTAAGATAAGTGCATAGCTAGTAGTGTTTAGGTTTAGGTGTAGGATTTTAAGTGTATGTGTGTGGATTGCTGTTTTTTGTGTGTGTTTGTGTTGTGTGTGTTTCTCGGAATAGTGAATTTTTTCCCTGGGAAAAATTCACTATTCTGACTATTCGATGTTTTCGGATTTCAGTGTTTAGGGTTTGATATTATAACATTCGATGTTTACGAATTTCGATGTTATAATATAGACCCACATGAGGAGAGGTATGTATGACCTAAGGTACATTTCACACTAAATTTGTTATCTGGGGCATCGTCTACTTCCACCATGGTGCATGGTAATCAGTTCCCTTTACTCATCAGTGTGGGAAAAGAGGTGAGGAGGATTTGCTCAATGAGTTATGGACATCACAAGTGCAAATTATCGAATGGGAGACAATCCAATCAGTCTTTGAAGATGTGGAATCAGATAGGAACTCTTTAGTGTGGAATATCTCTAGCTGGAGTCTTACTGTTTATGAATTATCAGTATTAAACAAAGGGCTGACCTTCATTCCTAGAAAAGACAGTGAATTAACTGACACATTGCTGGACATTAAAATGTTCAGTAGAAATGTTTTATTAAAAATGGAATTTGGTGACTTGATATATGGTAACACTACAGTATTTGAAAAAACAAGCTTATATATGCCTAACATGCATCCTTTGGTTGAGGCTTTTAATAAAATGGTTGAGGATGATTTGCATGACTACTATAAAGCTAGGTTCATAGGTTAATACTAAGCTAACTGCCCTTGTGAGCCATTTTAAGCCTAGCCAATTATCCCTTGTGAGACTCAAACCCTGCACCTTGAGTTTATAAGGCAAACACCTTAACCATTACGCCACCCTAAATTCTAGAAAGAAGAAGTATAATTTAAGTTACAGGGAATGTTTGGCCCTGATATATCTGCAGAACAATGACACGATTATGATTAGGCCTGCTGATAAAGGTGGACCTGTGGTTGTTATGGATAGGGAAGAGTATAATTTATCAGTGACAACCATGTTGAGTGTTGAGTTGCCTCGTGGTTTGAGCGTCTTTTCAGGATTGTTGGCTGTTGGTGAAGCACCCTCCAAGAGGAAAAAACGCTGAGAGAAGAAGGGAGCCACTTTTGAGATTTTAAGTATTTTTTCTCTGTTTATTTGCTAAGTTTTTCTGCATAGCTGCCTAGCTTGAGCATTTTCTGGCTTGTTAAACTTGATTTCTGTATTAGTAGCTGTATTTAGAGCACAACCAAAAGCTGTTTGCTGAATTTCCTGTTTGCACTTAATTTTAAATCGTTTTTTTCTTAAAACTTGCATATTTTCTGTCCTTGACCTAGCACTCTTGTGTGGGGTCATTTACTGCACTGTTATAACTTGATATTACTTGTGAACCTCTGCTATCTCTGTAAAAAACAAAAAAAAAAAAAAAAAATCTTGCTTTTTTCCCACTTTTCTGAGAGTTAAAAAAGTTCAGTTACAGGCTTGCTGTTCCTGAACTGTTTGAAAGTTTCTGTGAGGCCATTTTTGCTTGGGCTGAAGGAGGGTCTCTCTGTTCATCAGTGGCAGTGACTAACATTGAGCAGCTTCCCTGCCCCCCGTAGAGGTGGTTACTGACTTGAAACTGTAGTTTTATTTTCCCTTTTGGGTCTATTCCTGCTTCTTTCCAGCCCCTGCCATCAAGCACGCTTTAACGTGCTTTAGCGCGATTTAGCACGGAGTTGCCACTAGAGCAGCATTGGGCAGCGCCGGTTAAACAAGGTTAAACTCTTTCTGGCTTCAGAAAGTCTGTTCTTCAATTTTTCCCTTAGAACTGCTCTGTTAGGAACCTAAACAGTTTACACCTACACTAAAAAGTGCAGCACTTGTTCCAAATAGCTTTTTCTTCTCAAAAAGCTCAGCACTTGTCTTATAAGCATATCCCTTGTCTTATAAGCATTCTCTTTGCAGGTCAAGCACTCCTATATTATACAAATCTCTCACTAGCAAAACCCCCCAGGAGTGCCCACTTCCCTGCTAAGCCCACTACTTTTCTGTCTCATACCAACTCATAATTCTTTCTAGCATGTCGAAGGGTCAGATGCTGGCATCCTCTCCTGCCCATTTGGTGAATCTGGGAATTCTGAGACAATGTTACAATTGCCTCATGTACACGGACAACCATCTCCTCCTCCCATGTAACACTAACACTTGTGAGAGATGCAGCTATTTAGCCAGACTGGAGGCTGAGCTCTCTCAACTCAGGACTGGCAAGACCAGGCAGGAGGAGAAGGCAACTACACACACCACAATACCAGTCTCACATAACTCAACCACACCACTGAATCAAACACATAAACACACTAAGACATACTCGGAGGCTCTGAGTAAAAATTTACCTAAACAGCAGAGGCCTCCAAAGCAGACACCCAAGCAACTGCAAACTCAATACACCACACAAACAACACATAAACAACAAAATCAGTGTGCAAAGCAGTCACTGCCCTTAAGGCCAAATACAACACCAAACATACTTGTCATAGGTGACTCCATAGTCAGACACACTGACATCCCGCTCACCAGACTGAGTAAGGAGAAGGTCACAGTAAGCTGCCTGTCGGGCGCTAGAATCCGCCACATAACACAAGCACTCAGGTCTCTCAACAGCAGGTACAAGTACGACTCAGTCATTGTCCACGCTGGTGTCAACGACCTGAGACGCACCTCCTTGGACTACATGAAAAGAGACATTGAGGAGCTCTCTGATTATGTAGCCCAGGCAGGTATGACCCTGACCTTGAGCAGTATCCTACCTTCACCTAGAATGATGCCACAATACAGTGATAAGATGATCAGCTTTAATAATTGGCTTAAATTCTGGTGTCATTCAAAGGGGATCCAATGTCTGTCTGCCTGGGATGACATGCTGGACAAGCCACGCTGCTTCGCAAGGGACGGCTTGCACCTGTCAGCCCTAGGCTTCCGGATATTGGCAAAGGCTCTTGCCACCCCCATAGTGCCTTTTTAGGCAAGGCTCAAATTCTAAACCTACCACCCTAGAACACAAAAAAGTAAAAAAACTAAGGGTAATGCTGCTCAGTGCCAGAAGTCTCAATCTCAAGATGCACGCACTTGAGGCCCTTCTCAGTATGGAGAACATCGATGTCTGTGCTGTGACAGAAACCTGGTTCAAGGCTCCTGAGAGCACCCCAGCACTAGCAGGTTTCACCTCATATCATGCGTTCCGCCCCAAAATCCGGACAACACCAAGAAAGGAGGGGGGGTGTCCATATTCATAAAGGACACCCACACCTCAAGGTTGGTGGCAACGCACGATGCATCGGAGACCATCCAGGTGCAATTAACCATAGGCAAGACTGCTCTGCAATTTGTAGCATGTTACAGGCCACCCTCTCAAACTCAGGAACCTCACATGGCCTTCCTGAAAACAATGGAGGGGATAAATGTATCTCCAAACACCATCATACTAGGTGACTTCAACTACCCTAATATAGACTGGGAACACTACTCAAGCCCAAACACTCTAGCCCAAAGGTTCCTGGAGTTCATAAACTCAAATGCCATGGAACAACTAGTCACCATCCCCAACTCAAATGCCATGGAACAACTAGTCACCATCCCCACAAGAGGAGAAAACATACTTGATCTCATCATCACGAACATGGGATCACAATGTTCAACACCAGAAGTATACCCCTCACTGGTGAGATCAGATCATAAACTAATCTCGCTGGAGGTCCTCATCCCGCCCCCACCTGAAACAAAAAAGACCACAGTGAAAAACTTCTCAAAAGCTGACTTCACACTTCTAAAAACTAGTGTGGTCTCCTTTAAGGCCCCTGAGCCAGTGGTAAACATTACTCAAACCGCTGAATCACTTACAAATGCCTTCTACCAGCACCTACAGGACTGCATGGATCAGGCAATCCCAAACAAAAGTAAGACTCTTTGTACCAAAGGCAAGCGTCCAGTCTGGTGGACCCCAGCCATAAACAAGCTCTACAACAAAAGGAGGAAGCTACTACAAGATAGAGCAAAATCCTTGAAAGGTAAGACACCCTTGATCATTATAAGTAAAAACTAAGAGCTCTCATAAAATCATCCAAGGCAAATTTTGAGAGAAAAATCACCAAGGATTCAAAAGACAATCATAAGGCCTTCTTTAGCTATGTTAGAAACCTAGGAGGAAACTCCCAGATATGCTCAGAATTAGTTCAAAATGATGTGAAGATTACTGAACCTACACACATTGCCAACATACTGGCTGACAGGTTCAGTGCAAACTTCCCCCCAAAAGGAGAGATATCTATACCAGAGGATTGTAGCCCCCAAACATCTCCAACGCCCAGGTGAGAACTGCTCTCCAAAGCAAAAACACAGCATCCATGGGACCGGATGGTGTCCCCGGCTGTGTGCTCCATGAACTCAATGAGGAATTAAACCCGCAGTTAGGACAGCTGTTTAATCTTAGCCTCACCTCAGGATACGTAACCAAGGAGTGGCGACGGCGACTGTGGTCCCACTTCACAAGGGCGGTGCCTCCACCGACCCTGGAAATTACCGTCCCATTAGCTTGACAAGCCTTATCTGCAAAGCCATGGAGAGGATCATAATGGAACTCATAAATAAAGACATAGGGAACTTGCAGACTTTGGATCCAACCCAGTTTGGCTTTGTCAAAGGCAGATCATGCCTTTTAAACTTGGTTGACTTTTTCGAGACAGTCACCAAGGCCATTGATGAGGGAAAGGCAGTCCATACAGCCTACCTTGACCTGGCAAAGGCCTTCGACACAATACCCCACTCAGGTATCATCGAAAACTCATCAGCTTGAATGTAAACCCATACATCACAAGATGGGTTGCAAACTGGCTAAGTGACAGAACCCACAGGGTCAGAGTTGCTGGAGCCATGTCAGACTCAAAGCCTGTCACAAGTGGTGTCCCACAGGGCTCAGTCCTGGGTCCACTCTTGTTCGGCATCTACTTTTCTGAAGTACAAGCAAACACAGGAGGGTTATGGCTGACAAAGTTTGCAGATGACTGCAAACTGGGCCATAGTCGAAAACACATCTGACACAGATATCCTTCAGAAGGGCCTCACAGAAATGGATAACTGGTGCCAGAGCCATGGCCTAAAGTTAAATGCCAAGAAATGCATAGTCATACCCTTCGGGAAAAATAAGGTTACCCCTAGCTACCATATAGGTGGCAATCCACTGAGCACAGAAGAAGTCATCAGGGATCTGGGGACCCAGGTTGACAGTAGCCTTTCGTTTGACACTCATGTTGCTAAAGTAGTTAGGAAAACCTTCTACATTGCCCACCTGATCATGAAGGGATTCACATCTAGATCAAGGGAGGTCATCGCGCCCCTGTACTCATCACTCATTAGACCTATGATTGAGTACAATGCCCCATTCGGAATGTATCTGACCAGACACCTGCAGCAGCTGGAAAGGCCCCAAACGTTCCTCACCAAAAGGATAAAGGGTCTCAAAAATATGTCTTATGCTGCCCGACTGAAAGAACTCCAGCTCTATTCAGTCTCATACCGCTTGCTCAGAGGTGACCTGTGCCTGACATATAAGGCCATGTCAAACCCTGATTTGATGAATATGCTTCACCTCAAAAATCTAGATCCCTCAGAACCACAAGGGCGGAGACTTAAACCTTGACACGGTTATTAATAGAACATGCTGGAGGGACAGATTCATCACCCAGAGACTCCCTATGCTGTGGAACAAAATCCCGGTACATGTGAGGCAGAGCACCTCGCTGGCCTTGTTCAAGAGGAATCTTGACCAATGGATGGGGGATCGCAGATATACCCCAGGGATTACTTCAGTGTCACTGCTTGACAGAGGCACAGCAAAATAATAGGCATAGTTTTATTCAAACTAAAGGGGTGGCGAAAGCCAAATAACTATGGGCTAGGCTTATAAATGCCCTTGGGCAGATAGCCTAGTATGAACCTATGAACCTATTATGTGGATATAGATATGTATTATGTTTCTACATTACAGCAAAGGGCCAATGAAATGTTGGATGATTTATTAAAGAGTGGGTTAATTATCCCCAAACTTTTAAAAAACATAATAGGTCACACAAACTCCAAATGACAAAAACAGCAGCAGTGGGTTCAGGTACAAAAGCTGACTCACAGTTTATCCAAGAATGTATTCAATAAAACACATGAAAGGTGTAGTCACATAAAAATCTAAAAGGTATAAATAGTATTCCAAGTGCTTTCATCTCTGGTGAATCAGAAAAGTCTCTGATTCACCAGAGATGAAAGCGTTTGGAATACTGTTTATACCTTTTGGATTTTTATGTGACTACACCTTTCATTTGTTTTATTGAATAAATTCTTGGATAAACTGTGAGTCGAATTTTGTATCTGAACCCACTACTGCTGTTTTTACCCACAAACTTTATAAGTTCTTGAAGGTTGAATACCCCCTCATCCCCATTATACATGGATCATCTAAGATCCATAAGAGCGGCCTGAGACCTCCCATGAGACCTATAATCTCTGGAAAGGGCTAGCTCACTGACCCCTTTTCATTATATGTGGAGGAGTTTTTACGTTCAGTATTTAATACCAACCAGTCCGTCTTGAGAGATACCAAACAATTTTTAATTGATCTTTATAGCTTTACTAGTATGCTTCCTGATATCTCATTATACTTTGTCACCTTAGATGTCCCATGTCTTTTTACCATTATACCCAGTACAACTGGGATTGAGTCAGTCCAGTGTTACTTGTCCAGACATAGCACATATGGGAACAGACAGATTGATTTGATATGTCTGTTCTTGGAGGTTAATGTTGAGAATAATGTGTTTATGTTTGACAAACATGTATATCTACAGAAGGATGGCGTAGCAATAGGCACCTTGTATGCCAGCAGCTATGCCAACATGTTCTTGGCACTTTTGGAAGATAACGTATTATTTCACATGGAGAATTATAAAATATTTGCTCTATTCTACCATCATTTTGTAGATGATCTCTTTCTAATTTGGACAGGTAGTTTAGAAGAGTTAGTAAAATTTGTTGAACAATTGAATGGTATGACTGAATATCTAAAGTTTACTGTCACAAGTTCAGACAAGAGGATTGAATAGTTAGATGTGTATGTGGAGAGGTTGGGAAATGGCATGATTAACACTGGGGTATATTGGAAAAGTTGTTATAGGAACACCTTATTACATAGAAGGAGTATGCACCCCCCAGTATGTGTTTAGAAATGTCATTAGAGGACAAGGCATGAGAGGTTCTCAACTTAATGCCACTCAGGAGGGGTTTGATATGGAATTGTTAGGGCTCAGGAATAAGTTTATTGAGTGGGAATACAGTCATCATGAGACACATAAAGGATTTTATGCCCTTGATCAACTTAGACATAATAGAGCGAAACCTTACTTTTCAGCAGGTGGAGATTTTCCAAGTAGAACATTGCTGCCGAGTCACCCAGGGATGTAAAGATACCTTTGTATTATACGATTGATAGTGATATTATTACGAATATCATTAAGAAGAACTGGAAGGTATTAACAGCTGAATAATCAGTAAGAGAGACTGTAGGAACAGAACCTCGATTTAGGCTCAGGAACAAATGTAACCTGCAGAGATTACTACGTTATCCAAAGAATAGAGATGGAGGAGACCCTCAGATAGAATTAGGCACACAACCGTGTGGGCACTGTAACTACTGTACATTTTTTTAATAGTTCTGGATGTTCATACACCCTGATATAGGTCGCATGTTTAAGTTCCCTGACCATGCCAGTTGTGATACACACCATGTGATATACCTTGCTGTCTGCAACATTTGTCGATCATTTTATGTAGGAAAGACAGATAGGGATCTAAAGGAAAGGATTAGGGGGCATGTTTATAGTATTAGGATTCAACTTGTTCTAATACCCACAACTTAAAAGTAGTCTTTGGACATATATATGTATATACATGGATCTATCTTAGTAGATCGACATGTTAAAAGAGCGAACATGAATTAACCGACGCCAGAAGATCGCAAGTCACTTTACCGACGCCAGAAGATCGACAAGGCAGAAGACCGACGGAGGAAGACACCGATGCTGAGAACACTGCGATGGGGAAAGGATGTGTAAGTATGCGGTAGTGAAGGACGATAGGGTGCGAGTAAGGTAAGTGTGCGATGTTGGTGGTCTGCAGGGGTAGGGGTGGGATAAGTGAGTTAGGGTTAGGGTGTGAGTAAGGTAAGTGTGCGATGTTGGTGGTCTGCAGGGGTAGGGGTGGGATAAGTGAGTTAGGGTTAGGGTGCGAGTAAGGTAAGTGTGATGTTGGTGGTCTGTAGGGGTAGGGGTGGGATAAGTGAGTTAGGGTTAGGGCAGGTTAGGTGAGTGCGATAGTGACGGACCTTAGGTAAGGGTTTGGGTTAGGGTTGTAGATAGTTGTGTATGTATGGGTTAGTGTTTGTTTGTAAGGATTTTGGTGTGCTTGTGTTGTGTGTGTGGGTTTTGACTAGGGGTTTGTTTTGTTTGTTGGTATGATGTGTCAGGTGTATGCGATGTCGTGTTTGTGCACTGTCGATCTTCTGGCGTCGGTGAAGTGACTTGCGATCTTTTGGCATCGGTTAATTCGTGTTCGCTCTTTTAACATGTGGATCTACTAAGGTAGATCCATATACATATATATATATATATATATATATATATATATATATATATATATATATATTTATGCATGTAGGTCTACTTAAAATTATCTAAACTCACTAATATCTCAACAAAAAATATATATATCAAAGCACAAGAAAATTCAGCAAAAATGAAGTTATACTAAGCAAGGATTTATACCTCTTTCTCACTGTTGTGCAACCTCAGAGTTGGTACATGTATTTAGCAGGGCCACCCCTCGCAAAAAACATTGGTTTTGGATATTGGTAGATTTATCAACATTTTATGTTTGGATATTTCAGAGTTTAGCTATTTTTTGTTGATATTTAGTGTTTAGATATTAGTGAGTTTTGATCATTTTAAGTTGGTGCTCGTGTGTGTGTGTGTGTGTGTGTGTGTGTGTGTGTGTGTGTGTGTGTGTGTGTGTGTGTGTGTGTTTGTGTGTGTGCGTGCGTGCGTGCGTGCGTGTGTGTGTGTGTGTGTGTGTGTGTGTATATATATATATATATATGTATATATATAGCTGTACCTGGCCACACGTTGCTGTGGCTCAGTCTGGTTAAATGGAAAAGAAAGAAAAGAGAAAGCGCACGTTTCTAATATGTTTAATTTCCCAATGCTTGTGGGTATACAATATTTTTTGTTGTTCCATTGTCTGTGCAGATATAGAGATTGTCTGGTTTGCCGACTCTAAAACACACAACATATAATTGTCCATGTGAGAAGCAATCCGTGTGTAGATCTAAACCGCACAATTCTAAAGATTGGCCCTGAGCTTTGTTGATGGTGATTGCAAATGCCAATCAAATTGGGAATTGCAATCTCTTAAATTGAAATGGCATATCCGTTGGAATCATAGGAATGTGAGGAATTAGGACATCTTCACCTTTGAAAGGTCCTGTCAAGATTGTTGCTTCTATGACGTTGCTCATTAATTTTTTTACTGCAAGCTGCGTGCTGATGCAAAGCTTTGGCTGGTTGATATTTCGCAACATGATAATTGGCACACCGATTTTCAATTGCCATACGTGCGGTGGCATCCCTGGCAGATCGAGTGAATTCAAAAATTCTGTTGGATAATTAACTGCTTCATCTGCTTCCACAACAGTGTCGACGGACTTGTATGTGACTGCCTCGCTTTGAATGTTAGACTGAATAATATTGTTAAGTTCGTAGACGTCTTTGTTCTTGGCCGCAAGAATAGCTCATTCAGTCAGCCAATCAATTGGTTTGAATATTGGGACATACTTTTTCAACCAATTCTTCTTTTGACGTCACTAAATTGCAGAAGTTATGAGGCAATGAAATTCTTCCTGAGGTCAGATCAACTGGCACCTTTCCGTTCCCAATTTCCAGCAATTGATGTGAGAATATCTCAGCAGATCGATCGTTTTGCAGCTGGACACACATATTTGTAGTTAATTTTAATGTCTTTATGTGTCGCCACAAAGTAGAGTATTTCAGGCAAGCATTTATTTCGTCCGCTGGTGTCGATCGAGGAGAACAAAGCAGATCTGAAGCTGCAGAACGTGATCGCCGTGCTTGCAACCGTGCATCCTCAAGTCTGGCTGCATGTTGCTCTGCTGCTTCCTTGGCACGTATTTGAGCCATTCTTTGTTTCACTTGTTTGCTGATGCCTGTTTTTCCTCAGTTTGATTTGCAATTACTCGTCACACTGCTTCCGCTCCGTGAGTACGATGACCTAAGTTTGATCTTCTGCGAGGCATTATTTGGCTGAACTAAAGCAGATCAATTGCACTGAAAAAGAAGAAAGAAAGTTATAACAAAAACATATAAAATTGCATATTTGTATACAAATATATAGAATCATTGTGTGAAAACTTCAAAGCAATCGGTGAAGAACTTTCGGAGATTTAAGATTTTGAACAAACGAGCATTTACATTTTTATTTATATAGATATATATATATATATATATATATATATATATATATATATATCCGGATTCACGTTACATCCTCGAAATACAGTATTTCGAAGCTATAAAGTTGAAATTTTAAAACCATGAAAAATCAGAACCGCAAAATTTAAAATCTCGCACACCAGAGATTTTGAATTTTTCACTTCTACTCCACACACACACACACACACACACACACACACACACACACACACACACACACACACACACACACACACACACCATCTTCCCAGCACACAAACATAAGGTCTATACTACATAAAAGCAAGAGGGCAAGCCCCCCTGCACTGCCTGTGGGGGGGATGTGCCCCCAAAACTCCCATACTTAAATATTCTCACTCCGAGGTCGCACTATATACAAACACACACAAAACAACACCACTCAAGCTACATTCACCTAGAACACACACATCACAGCAACAAAACACACTGACACACACCACAGCCCCTACCTAAAACCCTTCACACACACACACTTACCTGAATCCATAACCACAGCAAAAGCTCAAAAGCGCGAAATTCAAAACCTCCAGTATTTGAGGAATCGAATTTCGCACTTCTGAGCTTTTGCTCTTCTAAGGATTCCACTTTATGGGCTCGAAATGCTGAATTTTGATATTTCAGTATTTAGAGCTTCTAAGGTGAATATATATATATATATATATATATATATATATATATATATATATATATATATATATGATTTACTATCATTTTACTGAAGTGGACTCAGTCAAATGATTGTATCATTGACTCACATCCACAAAAATCACATTGCCGAACTCTGATATAGCTGAAATACATTCAAAATTTGACCTAGGAACAAGCAATAACGTGGGTCGAGATAGGGGCGAGATTTGTACTTCAGAAATATCAGAGTTCGACATGTTCAATGTTCGAGTTTCAGACTTCAGGCAAACTGAATTCGACTGAGTCCACTTCAATAAAATTATAGCACACCCTTATATCTATATATATATCTATATCTATATAGATATAGATATACATATATATATATAAATATATATATATATATATATATATATATATATATATATATATATAGAGAGAGAGAGAGAGAGAGTGATAAAAAGATACACATATATAGACACAACCACACACACACACACACACACACACACACACACACACACACACACACACACACACACACACACACACACACATGAACATACCTATACATAGATAGCTTGATATGTTAAGCAACTGTGCTTTTGGAAAGTATCTATTGCAATCTACATTTATTTTTCAAGTATGTATTTGGTTTTATGTTAACATAAAACATATCCTCTCTCTTTTATGGCACTCCTATTATTATGCACAAAAAGCTCACACATTAGCAAGTACACATTTCCTAATTTGTACTTTAAATTAGAAGATTAAATGCATAAATAATATTCATTTTTTTATAATAATATGATTTTGTCTTTAGGAATGTATGAAACAGGAAAGTAACATACTATCAAAACACCAAAGCTGTGGTCTTATTTCCTCTAATATTGCATCAGGTGGTAAAACTACTTTCGTTGACTTTTGCCCTTTGACTTCATTAAAGGAATACTTCTTTGCCTTTTGATACTTTTTATGCACCATAGCACATTACTTATGAATGATCTGCACAACTTTTTAGTGTTTAACAAAGCTTTTCGCTGGTTTCAATTCCCTTTCATTTTTAGTCATGTACTCAGGGGAGCAATGAACTTAATAGGCACCACATTCTTTTCTGCTAGAAACTAGAATAGTATTTCATTCCATGGCAGCTTTAGTGATTTCCTCCTAGGGGTTATGCAATACTTTGGATATCGCTTTGTTACGCTTTCACTCTTTCTCTTAATTTTTACTGATATATATATATATATATATATATATATATATATATATATATATATATATAGTCTCCTGAATAAATGCATTGGAATCAAACTATAGACAGAATTCCTCCATTTCATCAGTTAACAAATTTACTAATTATGGCAAATGTGATTTACACTCATTCTCACTTTTATGATGCACACTGTCATTATGCAGATGTTTACTTATGCTTTGCATAAATACATTACAATCCTGGATAAGAGTGAATTAGTAAGTCTCAGCACTGTACCTTTTCAGTCTATAAACTATAATATTCCCTGGACATATGTTTACTAAGAGTAATGGCCAGCCAAGAGTATGAAATGCAACGTTAGGCTTCAGCCATATTTAAATATATTTTGAGAAATACTTGCTGTTTTTTTATTAGCTACGTAGCATTTTTTCAGTCAAATAATTTCTGCAGCATATGCTGACTTCCCTGAATTCCAATAAATAAATAAACCACCTTTAAAATATAATGATAAGTAACTGGCATGTTTCAGCCATTAAAGTTCACCCAAGTATCAATACATTTTGGATAACATTTTGAAGATGACACATTAAAGTGTCAGCCTGATTTCATAACAATACCCCAAGCAATGCAGCTCATTGGTTAAAGTTCTGCATTAAATACATACAGAATGAAGCTCTGCATGTTCACTGGAATCATCATCATGTTTCACATTTATTTCTCCACAAGACATTACTGAAGAACCTGTATTCACATTCATGTTTTATATGACTTATTTTTCTAATGTTCATATAATGCTAAAGCACAGTCCAAAAATGTCCTCATGTTCATTCTGTTCTATTACAATTTATGATGTAATGGCATTCAAAAATAGATGCAATAAATACAAATATACAATGACCGGTCATCCTTATTCAAAAACATGCATGCTGATTGGACAGCACAACCAGCGTGCCAGTTGTAAATCAAGCATATACCAATAGAAAAATGTCTGGCCACTGAAAATTACCATTGAGCAGCCAGACTTTCTTATCAGCATATACTTGCAGGACAGCAAAATATGAGAAAAATCAGGTACAGTCTGCAAAAATAAATAACCAGAAATGCATCTGATTTTCCTTGTATTTAGGCTGTCCCTTGTAAAATCTCAGTCAAAAAAAAAAAAAGACAGTAACTGAGGTTCTCTATTCTTTGTTGCTTTCCCTGCACTGTACTGATATACTGAGCAGTGCAATGTGATGTACTATGGATGCATGGGAACAAAAGTCCAATACACATGCACAGTATATCAGAAAAGGAGGAAGAACGTGGAGAAACACTTCAGTGCCATTATGCAAAGACATTATTTTAGAAAGGTAAGCAATTTCTTTCTTAAATGTCATTTTATAATAGCAGTAACCCACTCCTGCATATTCACTTGCCTCATCATGCTTGATTTACCCACTGTTGGCTTTGTTTGTTCACTTGAGCTTCATCTTCATGATCAAACCATACCAACCATGGAAAAATCCAACATTGCCCACATCCAGTCATGTGCTATTACTCAATAAAAAACACTGCTCAAGACAAAATAGCTATCAGTTCTACCACCTCAGAGTTTGCAGAACATTGACAGCAATCCATTTGGACATCTTCTTGTGCATTTTACCAAGGCAGGGTACACAGTCTATAGTAAGATAAACAAAGGTCTATCACAACTGCTATTTCAAACATTCTTTTTCCCAAAATGGGAAACATGGCATTGTAGCAACTAAAAAAAAAATGTGCTAGAAAGTACATGTTAGATATTTCTAAGAACATTTGCAAAACTGATGTAAATAATACATTAAGCAATTTATTTGTTTTATAACTACTGCATACAGCATGCAGCAGCTATTTAGCATTATTTTGGAAATGAGTATTTCTTCCTACTAGAAGTGTGGAGTATTTATCAGTATAACAAACTGATTACATAAATCTAACTGTTTTAGATGAAATTTTCAACCTACACATTCCATTTACAAACTTTGTGGAAATCCGTCTTGTGGAATAATTGCCCATGCTACAGATTCTCTCCAAGTAGCACACAATGGTTATATAATGTTTCATAAATGAAGTATTTTACTTGTACCAGTTTTTCTTTGTTTTTATATATTTATATGTATTTGTACTACTTTAGCTTGCTTTTGGCCCAGGTTATGGCTGAAGATGGCCCTTGGACCATTTCACATACCTAATTATAGACTAACAGACATAAATAGATTCTTATTAACCATATTCAGTGATAACTTGGGAGGTTAGGTTCATAGATTAGTATTAGGCTAACTCCCCTTGGGGGCCATTTTAAGCCCAGTAATTTGCCTCATACAAGACTCAAACCCTGCACCTTGTGTCTGTATGGTAAACACCTTAACCATTATGCCAACCTCCCACCCAAAGTCATCACTTCCAGGACCCAGTCCATACAATCACAGCAAAGTACCTCTACACCATACAAATAGGAAAATATGAAGGAAGTATCTGAAAGTAATATGTAGACCTACATGCTAAAGGACGAACAATGGAGAAGCTGTGTTCAAACACCTCTAAGCTCAAAATGTAAATATAAGCAAACATTGCTAGAATATATGCTGTCAATTGATAACATATTTTTACATGATGGCATAGTGTGAGGGAGGTTAAAAGAAATTGATGAGACATGACAAACTGAGATTATGGTGCAGTCAAGGAATAAGAAGATAGAGGAAGTATGAAACATAAGGTAGACCAGCAATTGCTTCTCCAATTTGAACAGGCCCCACATGGAAAAAAGAAAGAAGAATAACTGGAGCAGATCCTAGCCGCAATGCAGTCTGAGCATTGCAGGCTCTGTCATTACAAAAATAAGTGATGTATGAGGTACAGAATGCACAATGTAACAAAAAAGAAGTGAAGAACAGAGAACTGCAATATTAATGGAAGGAAGCATCATTATGGAAGGAAACAACACCAGTCAGCCTGATTACAAGAAGATGAAATAATAAATGATGATTCACAGTGGGTTCATAGATGCCATAATAGATGCCGCAGTAATGAATGATGATGCTGTTTGTTCTGCATATGGCACAGGTCATGTGGTTTTCTGTCTTGTCATAATCTTAGTATATACAAAAACCTGGATGCTATGGGCTAGAGAGATACAAAGAAACATTGCAGGGACTATTTTGCAACTTTACTTTGGGTTTTGCTGACTGATGGAAACATTAACCTGTTTTTATAATAATCTGAATAAATGACACTTTATTTTATCATTACTTATATGTTGTTCATTAACCAGTATTGACTTAGTAATGTCCTGTTGCTTTTACAAAAAAAAAAAAAAAAAAAAAATACAGTAAATATGCTTTTAGGATAATTTATTTATTTTACATTTGTTGACCGGGATAGTCTGACTGGATACATGTCCATTTTCAGCAGTATCCCGGGGAGAAAAGCTCCAAGGTAAGCAGTTAAGTTTAAGATACAGTATTTATAGTGGTTGCATACCTAAGCAAGTTATAGAAGTTCCAGGGTTAAAGATAATCCTGAGAGTATGTCAGGATTAAATAACACAGGTCAGCTAAAATACTGTTTTTAATTCATACAGTAAGATTCAGATGCAATATTTACAGTGGTTACATACCTAAACACGTTTAGAGATAATCCTAAGTGTAGGTCAGCATTAAGTGACACAGATAGGATAAGTGAGGCGTGCTGTTCATCTGTTGTAACATCATCATGAAAATTCTGAACCATATTTTATTGATATTCATTTTAACAAGGCAGAGGCATCAGGCACAATTACCTCTTTCCAGGGGGGAGATAAAGCAGTGTTACCTAGCTAAGTGAATTGCACAAAACGATGGTGTTTGGAAGGGGTACAGAGACATGAACTCTGACCTATAAGCAGAAGCTTGTACATACCACATACATTTAATTCCCTGGTGCAGAAGCAAATCAGTTATATTATTAGTATTCAGTTTCTGTAGGGCATAAAGGAGTAAAAAGTACTAAGTTTGTAAACATGGAACAAATGATAAATATTATGTTATTTAGAAGTACAGAGTCATTACTGCATTGTGGCAAATGGTATGTATGCCAATTAACTTAAATGACATTAACTCACGATTGATAATTTGGCAGTGTCAGTGGTGCAATAGGAAGCAGAGTCCCCTGTGGTATGGAAAGCTGTGGGGCTCTTTTCCTACTCCAGGTAGATCAATTGCTGACATTGTAGTGCAACATGCGGGGTTGCTACATTCATACATGTATCTTCCTTCAGACAAGATGGTAAACCAAGGCCCCAACTTCTTGAGTTGTGGTAGCTCACGTGGGTATAAAATATCCCCTTGTACTTACTGAAAAGAGAAAGGGAAGTTTTCCAAAACCCTTGTCAGGTTTCCCCTAGTAGTACCAATACTACATCAGGTCTCCCATGGAAAGAGGCTACTAGCATAGTGGAACAAACATGGTCAACAAAGGATAAATAAAACAATTATGAGGAATAGACATTTGCTGTTGATTTAAAATCATGGTCAGATATTATTTGCCTTCAAGACTACCAGCTCTTTAAATTAGAATATTTAGAAATTAAAGTGCTGCTTTTTATGAAGAAATAACTAAATATGCCATTGATTGTTTATTAAAATTTACTAGGTTATGTGGTATCAATTAATATTAACAAGGTAAAGGCACTTTAGTGCTAAGCTCTCTGATTCACAACCTCAGTACTCTGAGATCAAACTTGACTGTCTCTGTGTGAAGCACTGTATGTTATTTTGATGTTCTGTATGGGTTTTCTCTCTCTCTCTCTCTCTCTCTCTCTCTCTCTCTATATATATATATATATATATATATAATGTTCTTCTGACCCAGGTTGTAGCTGAAAACTATTAAAAAAGAATTATTTTATTTACTATGATTAAAAAAAAAAAAACACATGCATGTAAATAGATACATTCTGATTCTCAGATATTTATCATAATACACTTATATCCACATATAATAATGGGGCCAAAAAGCTAAATCATTATTTCATAAAATTGTTGGAATAATGAGATGCCAGACAAATGTTTTATGGGATTTTAACTAAAGAGTAAAGCCAAATCATTTCAGTGTATCAACCCAAAATAAACAGCTTTAACCAATGGATATAATAGACAACAAACTGCAAATCAAGGTGGAATAACTCATTTATCTTTTTTTACACATTAACATCAAAGTACCATACACACATAGAAAACACACAGACACACAGTCTCACACACACACACACACACACACACACACACACACACACACACACACACACAAACTAACAAGACATATAAATTGGTTTACTATTGTATTTTCGAAACTGCATTGGTTGACCAGTCATAGTGTTGACCAAAATGCTGAATACGGATCATCGATAAAGTAGCCAAGTCGAAACTGAATGCATCAACACCTGTAGTTTGATATATTCAACATAGTACGTGGTAATGTCTGTCACCCATGAAATGCACCCTAACGTACCATTACACTCTACACTCTACAGTGAACGGTACATTTACTTCACTATTTTGCAGCGGGAAAGCTCCCCGGCACCCCCACACCCCCTGAAAATTATATGTACCATCTCCAAGATCACACTACAGTGAAAAAATGGGTTAATTACCTATTCCTTACTGAACCTCGATCTCCACTCACAAGTCCAGACTCAGATTATCAAAGTACACTGCCCATTCACTGTAGTGTATTCCATGTTATCTGGTTTGGAATTCTGCCTCCTGGAAAACTTCCTTTTAATTAACGCATTTCTGATTGACTGTCATTCAAAAATGCAATAGTAAACCTATAAATCACTATCCAGGAAACAGTATCTTCAAAAATGTGATATCAATCATATCAGTATCTGATCATTATCAAATTATTTTTTTCAAACAAATGTACTCAGAATCTGTAGAATCTCACATTTCTTTATAAAATGTATTGCTTTTATACAGTGTCACATGCAGCAAATTAAATAATTTGTAGTATGTATCCTCAAGGCTGGTTTTTCCCACGTACATTATGGCACACATTTAAGTATTATTTAACCAAAAGATCAACTAATTAGATAATTAATAATTTCAAATATTAGGACAAAGAACATTTCATGTTACAACACTGTGGGTTGTATGTAATCTTGGATATATTGAATGATGTAAATATTTATAAATATTTCTTGCAGACTCGAATGGAAAGGCCACAACACCTTATCATTAAAAAATATAGCTTTGGAATATTAAAATTGCAGTTTTATTCAAAGTTTCCCATATGTTTTCACTTCTTATTAAATAGAATTATAAAAGCTATTTATGGAAACATGACCTAATGATCATTTAACTCCTCACCATGTATAGATGTTCCTTCAAAAATTCAGCACTTCTAGGTTGATGATTCCAGTTTTTCCTTTGCTAAGACAATTGAGTCCAATTTGTCTAGTTTTTTCTAGCTGTATTTTAATTCTAACAGGTACCCAATCTGGATGGCCTAGTTTTCAAGCATAATTACACAGAGATCAATTTTAAATTTTAACAAAATAGCTGTCATCCAAATATACCAACTAAAAGAGGGCTGCAGACATGTAGTCCTTGTTAAGTGATTTGACTGCATCGCACATAGTACAGCTTCTGTACTAATATATTTCCTTTACAATATGAACCTGCACTCAGTTCAAACAGAATATTGAACATTTTTATTTTTTTCTGATAGCCAACATTAATACTCATTATCAAATCAAAAAGTTTAAGACAAAAGATTTCTAGGACATGATCAAAGGCTTTCTGAAATAATTTACTCCTTAAACACAGCTAAAAATATAACAAGGAAGTTGTAATTAGCTCATTATTTAATATATATTACCCAATTTGTGGAAAACAGCCTGGGTAATAGTCATGCCAAAACATAATGAGAGTCTAAATTTTGTTTTTCACATAGATCTAGCTTCTTAGCAAATTTTATTGTAAAATTGTTTTACTAATAGCAATCAGTAACGCACACATTTCCTAATCTATATAAAGTATACGTTTACTTTAGAGTCATATTAAAAAGGTAATGGGGTAATATTGAGAACAATTTAAGTGTGTGATGCACAGAAACCATAAATGCACCTATCATTATACTGTTTATAGAAAATGCATTGGCTGAAAAGTCTGAGTCCAACAGTCTACCAGTTTATAAATCTATTAATGAATACTTAGAATAGGTTTTACACACACACACATACACCCACACACAGACATATCTATATATATATATATATATATATATATATATATATATATATGTATATATATATATATATATATATAGAGAGAGAGAGAGAGTGAGAGAGAGAGAGATTTATATACTTATATTTATCTATATATATATATATATATATATATCTATATATATATATATATATATATATATATATATATATATATATATATCTGCATGATAGAAACTTAAGTTAATCAGATTTGATCTACTATGAGAAAAGACATGCTGAAAGATGTCCAATATGGTACATGACTTCTTTTATTATGGAACAAATCACTCTTCAAGAACCCTTGTCTATAATATATATAACATGTGCGACAAACTGGTTGGTAGCTATTCAATGCATAATTATTACTTCCTTTAAATAAGCTTTGATAAATTTAGTGTCAGAAGATTTTTGTGAAGTAATTTCTGAGATTTTTACAGGTGCATAAATGTTTATGGATGAAATAGAAAAAAGAACTAACATATTGATTTGGAACGACTGTATGGGGAATTCATAAAGGTTACTGTAAGGTGTACATGATGCCTACATCTCATGTTAACTTTTTTAAATTCAGTGACAACATTAATGCAGTGCTTTAGTGTGAAGACATGCAACACCATGTCAGGTTGTATCTGCAGTCTGTTGCATTCTAATGAGGCAGTTTGAGGGAGAGGTATGTGCTAAATAGCCATGTGTTTGGTCCCCTGGAACTGCCTTCAACAAGGCATCTCCTCACCAAGTGGTTTGTGAAATCACTTAGACATCTTGATCAGCATGAGGGTTCCTACCATGTCACAGTAATGAACATAGGCCAAAAGGCCGTATTCATTCACTGAGGCAGGGATAAGTGTTGGGGAGTTTAGTGTTAAGGTAGTATTAGAAGGAGTGTGCACATGAGTTTATTCGATGGGCATGTGAGTGTGTACATCTGCATGGGAAATAGCAGTAGGGGAGATAGTGAGAATGACAGGTAGGTGTATGCATGTGTGTGCATGAGTGGATAAGCATGTGAGTGTGATCAAATGGGGAAGGGGTTGTGTGTGTGCTTGATGCATATGTGTAAGTATGGAATGGCATGACTGTCATACCTCCATACACCCAAACTAATGAGGATAGTCTACAACACTGGGATGGAGGACCCCTAGTCACCATGACTTACCACATAAGACTTGTACCCTAATGGCATTTAGAACATACAGGTATTTGGGGGTGGAGGTGTTGGGCACACTAAATACAAGAGAATCTACTCTTATGCAGTAATGGAGATGGACAGAACAACTAGAAACTAGTATGTTCAGTCAATATGGTGACAGGTGTGCCTCTGTGTGTGTCTGAATATGCAATTGTGTGTGCAGGAGAGTGACTGATGTGAGGGATGGCTATGCTTACCTGACGCAGCCACCACAGTTAAATACAGCAGGAAGTTCTGAGTACATATTTTGATAGCTAATTGTGTTTCATGGAAATGGAAATGACTCAGTAATGAGTTATGTCCTCATCGTGACTAATATTCTATGAATCTCAAAATACCATATCAGGTTAGAGGGTCTGTTTTACCTTAGCCTTTAAAATGAAATCAGACAGATTTCTGGAATCCCTGCATCTGTTTTATAGAACATTGGTTTTCAGTTAAAATATTTAGAAATGGAGGAATTTGAAAATAAAACAGTTTTTTTTTTTTTACTGACGATATGGGATAAAGTGATTGAAATAAAGGAAAAGTACAATAACAGGAATATATGGACAGGGGCATGGGAAATGTAGCTTGCACTGGATACGCATGATGAAAATTACAGAATACTTCAAATAATATTAGAGTGAATGGGAAAAGAGTAACTCTTAGTTCTAGTGCTAAATGAAGGCTTGCTTCTCTTTGGGGATGAATCATAGGATCATAAGATCATAGGATCATAGGAAGTTACTAGGCTAATGGCCTTAGGGCCCTTACAAGCCTAGCCAAGTTCAGCCCTTATTTCCACAATCAGCACCTACTGCCCCTGTCCAAGGGGGACACAGGTGGAAACCCCAGGGTGAATTTAGAGTTACCCATCACACGTCCAGATTACGTTTCAAGGGGGCCAATAAGGTAGTCTGTTTGGCATGAAGTGGGAGTCTGTTACAAAGGTGTGGCAGCCTCTGTGAGACAAATCCATTCCTCCAACAGGTTCTAATAGTGTCACATACCAGGTTAATGTCTTTAGAATGAGCAACCTATGTACCATTTGACTTGTGGATATGCAGCGTTTCCAATAAAGCAGGGTCAGAGATTGCCTTATATCCAAGACAGATATCACCTCTGAATAGTCAGTATGAAACAGAATAAAGTGAAAGTAATTCCAGATGATCCACATAGAACAGATGCTGAAGACCTTGAGTTTTGCTTGTGAGGAACCTTTGTGGTCTCTCCTGTTGCTGCAGGTGCTTGGAAAGATACATACCAAATGGGGCATTGTACTAGATTATTTGCCTGATGAGGGAAGAGTACAGAAAGGTTATGACTTCTTTTCTTCTGGAGGCAATCCCCTTACTTATGAGATGAGCAATATAGAATGCCCTTCTTACTACTGTGGAGACATGGTGATCAAAGGTAAGATTGCTCTCAACCCGTGTGCCTAGGTCTCTCACTACTGAGTGCATACATAGGGTATTGCTATTGATGTGGTAACTAGCAGGAACATTGCTCTTACCAAAAAGGAGTATAATATATATTTTTGCATTGAGTTTAAAGCCATGAGTTTGGCAACAATTATTTGTTTGTGTAAGACCCTCTTGTAGGATGTTGACATCATTTAGAGAGTCTATGACCACTTCCAGTTTGTATTCATCAGCAAATTTTGTCAGCCACAGACCTTTAGTTTTTGCTTGTCCTTCAGAGAAATAGATTCCAAACAGCAGAGTTCCCAGGATTGATCCCTGTGGAACACCAGTGGTTACAAGTCTGCTGTTGGAGGTGCGTTACCCTGTTTTGACTATATGTGAACTATCACTGAGCCAGTTAACGACCCATCAAATGATACGGGATGATACTTAGCTGGGTGAGTTTGTCAATGATGCCTCAGTGGCAGATATTGTCAAAAGCCTTGGCTAAGCCTAGGTAGGCTGTATGTATAGACTTCCCTCCATCCTGGGCCTTGGTGACTGTCTTAAACAAGTCCACTGGGTTTAACAGGCATGATCTCTGTTTGACAAATCCAAACTGAGTAGGGTCAAGTGCTATATATTACCTATATCTTTAGTAATAAGGTCCATGATGATTTGCTCCATGGCCTTGCAGACAAGGCTAGTCAGACTAATAGGTCTATATCTCCCAGGGTCAGTGGAAGCACCAACTTTGTGCAATAGAATAACAGTGGCCATTTTCTGGGATGAAGCTGGTGCTTAGACTAGAATTGAAAAGAGTACTCAGTGGTGTTGATAATTCTTGTTGGAGCCCATGTAGGATGCTGCCTGAGATGTTATCAGGTCCCATAGATGCAGTGTTTTTGGCCTTATAGATGACGTTTATGACCTATTCTTTATTGATACAAGGTAGGGGACAATTGATTGGGATGTTATGGGGTACATGTGGCGGGGACAGGGGAGTGAAGTTTTCATAGAACCTGTCGGACAATAGGTCAGCTATGTCCACAGGCTTAGTACATGTGGTATCATTAACTACCAATTCAGCACAAGCTGAGCCTTTCATTTTAGGTCATGGATGTAACTGAAGAATGCCTTATGGTTGTCCCTAGTTAAGGTAGCTAGCTCGGATTTGTAGTTTTCTTTGAAAGACTTCACAATAAGTCTTATTTGCTTGTTTAAGCTGAGGAGGGAGTGTTTCTAGTTTAGTGCTCATTCCCTCTTACCCTTAAACAGCAATTTCTTTCTTTTATTGTAAAGCCTGTTATTGGCATTTGTCCACCAGGCAAGTTTGCTCTTCCTTGAGGAGCTTGTTTTGGTCCTATCAGGTATTACTAAGTCAATGCAGTTATACAGGTGCTTGTATAAAGCACTGGTATAGAACTCAGCATAATTGCCAGTTCCATCTGAGGGGGCAGGTGAAGTGAAGCTATTTATACCATCCTGTAAGAGGTAATAATTTGCTTTGGATAAATTTTTTTAGTTTAGTTAATTAGTCCCTTACATTTAAGGGATGTGATTTTTTTTTGTTAGTTGTACTTTTTTATAATTTTTGAGTTTCACAACTCAGATATATTTTTGTGATTTTAGTATAACAACCTACTGGTAAGAACATAAGTCTATAATTGACAGTGGGGTATTTGGTCATGTGTAGTGATGAGGCATTTTGCTTTTAGTAGATCAACAAAACTATTTGTATCAGGTCCATGTTGAAATGAATATAGACAAGTTCATAGGTAGGTACTAGGCTATTGGCCCTAGGGCTTTCGCCACCCAAGAAAATAATAGCAGAGCCACAGAAGTGATCCTCGGGGTAAATTTCCTATCTCCCATCCAATCATCAAGATTTTTCTTGAAGAGCGCTAATGAGGAGCTTTGTTTGATATAGATAGTTTGTTCCAGAGTATGGGAAGTCTCTGGGACAGGAATCTATCCCTCCAGCATGTTCTGTTCATTGTGGTGACAAGGTTTAGGTCCCTAGACCATGTAGCTCATAGGGATTGGGATTTCTTTAAGTGGAACATGTCTAAAAGCTCTGGGGTTGACATAGCTTTGTGTGTTAGGCAGAGATCGCCTCTGAGTAGGCGATATGCAATGGAGTAAAGCTGCAGTTTTTTGAGACGATCTGCATAGCGCATCTGTTTGAGGCTAGTAATCCTCTTTGTGAGGTATTTCTGTGGCCTTTCCAGTTGTTGTAGATGTCTTGTGAGGTACATACCAAAAGGAGCATTGTACTCTATAATGTGTCTAATGAGTGACGAGTAGAGGGGAACAGTGACCTCTTTTTCCTGGATGAGAAACTTTTTGTGATGACATGTGCCATGTAGAAGGATTTCCTGACTACTGTGGCGATGTGATTATCAAAGCAGAGACTACTGTCCACCTGTGTCCCAAGGTCTCTTATCACACTTTCAGTGTTAAGTAGACTACCACCTATGTGGTAGTTCATGGGTACTGAGTTTTTACCAAAAGGGATGACAATGCACATTTTGGCATTGAGCTTGAGGCCATGGCTTTGACACCAGGCATCTGTCTCACCGAGGCCCTTTTGTAGGATGTCCACATCTTTTGGAGTTTTGATTATGGCTCCTAGTTTGCAGTCATCTGCGAACTTCGTGAGCCAAAGACCTTCTGTGTCATTGTTCTTTCAGTGTATGTGGTACTGGAGAAAGAAGGAAGCTTTTAGATAACAAAAGATAGAAACATTTAGGTTTTGTTTCCTAAACTGTACTTCGCAGCAGAGGCTGACATTTTTTGTTCTGGACATCCATTTGTGAAATTGATAAGAAGAATGTTTCATTGTCAATTCTTTTCCACCATACAATCACTGAGCATTGGAGATCTTTTGTGATGTATTGTCTCTATTTGTGTATAAAATATTGTCTTTACTCTGTTGTTATGGTCTTCAATAGGTTTGGGTGCATTTGTTCATTCATTAATCGAGTTTTGTTTCCAATGCTTTGTTGGACTTCTTGAAGATTTTTGATTCTATACAGTCAAATACATTGTATGAGTATCATTACAATGTTGTTTCCTTGGAAAAAAATGCTATTCCTCAAGGGTTAACAGAAATTTTACCATGTGAAAAGTTAGCCTCTGATTGGCTGATCCCACACATGAAATAACAGCAACTAAACAAAACACCAAATCAAAAGAAATGCTAAAATATGGAATTTTTATGACACATATCATTAAGACTCAAATTCAGCAATGAAACTTGGAAAAAAGTATAAATTTCAAGCTATGGATGATAGGCAAGAACTTCACATTCCACTATACAAGAAACCCCTACAATCTACTCAAAAGTTCAACAACTTCAGAACAGGTTACCAGCCTTCACAGAAACAATTGTTGGAGTGGAACTTGCAGAAGCAAAAATGTATCCTTTTTACTAATGGTAAAGTGCAATAACAATTATAAAATGAAGTGGTGCAGTCATAGTCAGAGTTAGATACCCACTAAACCGACAGCTATGGAGACCAATAGATAAGCCAAAAAGAGTAGTGATCGTCTCTGGCAAAGGAAAGATGTAGGCACCTTTCTGTGACTGCTTGCAGTGTCAGGCAAATTTTGGTGTCAGCTTACATTTTTTTATGGTAAATCACTGCAGAATATATTCAGTCAATAATGCCAGATATTAGAGTTACATACTTCTTATTGTCCTAAAAACACATTGATACAAAACTTATCATTGCATTACTTTATTTTAGAGTAATGTTCAAAAAATAACTGTGGTTTGGGCCTTGTCTTCCAATTATGTATGGCTTTTTCCAGAATCATTGAGCAAAGAAGTGGAGAGGTATGAGCTGGAGATCTGCAACAGTTATCCTTTGAATATCTCTGAAATGTACATAACTATGAAGAATGTTCCTTGTTTTGAATCTTATATTCAACCCTGTTCTGTATTGAAATGGTCTGTCTCACATTCATTGCCAATGATTTAAAACAAATCCATGTCAAAGAATGCTAAATCATTTTAACTCATTAAAATAACTTTTTGTAAGGGCTGCTCAGTGGTGCAGTGGATAGTGTTGTCTCTTCACAGCAAGAGGTTCCACAGTTTGATTTTCAGCAGGTGCGCTTCTATGTGGAGTCTGCATGTCCTCCCTGTGTTCACATGGATTTCCTCCAGGTGCTCTAGTTTCCGCCCACTTTCCAAAGATAGGCAGTAAGTGGATTGGACACTCTAAACTGGCCAGAGATGTGCATTTGAGAGTATGTGGTGTGTAAGAACAACTGGAGCAGGGTTAGCTACCCGGTGGTGAAAACCTTGGTTCTAAATGATTGTCATTGTTGAAGTGATACTCTGACCATGTGCAAAAACAGGAAAAAAAAGGCTTTGTAGATAGATAATATTTTTTGTAAGCATAAAGAATTATTAACCATGCTAATAGTTTCCTATTCAAAGCTATTACTATGTATTCTACATTTTGCCCATTTGCAACACATTATGAGTGGTAATGTTTCACATTTTGAAGACTGAATATTGAGAACTGTGGACCTTGGTACAGAAAAATAATTTTTTGAGGCATTTCACATCACTGAGGGCCAGTCTATTGTCACTTATTTTTAACTCAAATCTAGATGTAAAGGGCTTTAGAGTCTGTGGGTCTATATGCTTGTGGATTTGGATGAGTGTGTCTGTTACTGGGTTGAGCTGCTGTGTACATTTGTGATGTTTATCTCTCTCTCTCTCTCTCTGTGTTTATGACTATGTGTGAGATTTGCATGTAGATATATAGGGGTTGTATATGGCTGCATGTGGCTGTGTGTTAATTTATGTCTGTGAATTTGAAAATGTGGATGACTGTGAGTGTGTTTGTAGTTATTTGACTATGAGTGTAAGTTGTCCTCTGTACAACTGATTGAACTGATGTGGTATAGAGGTTTGGTTAATGGCATTATTTCTATATGTCGGTCAGTATGTCTTTGTGAATGACTCACACTGACTACTAGCTACCTTGTTATAGATCATATTGCTCAGCTGTTTCTGACTTCAAAGAACATCTCAGATTTATTTTTATATTTTTGAATGATTCGTAATAAAACTTGTGTATTTGGTAAATCTTTAAAGGCTCCAGTCTCTAAATAACGGTGAACATTTGAACATCAGCCTTTGAATCTAGTCCATAATTATTGCATAAGTGGGTTGACAGTTAGTTGAATGGATTTCTGTGTGAGGCTTATTTTGGTTATAAAAGTGAGATAACTTGAGATGTATGCAGACAAGTAACAGTATGGCTGAGGATGTCTGTGGAGGAAAATGACTGCTGTTGTTTTGTAATTCTGGCTTTACAAAACTAATGTGGTTTGGGAAAAGCAACTTATTTTTTTAATGGTTGCCTACAGATTATGTGGAACTTGAAATGCATTACATGGCCATCATTCTTCCTCACATTTAAACATCTACAGGGGACACAGAATTAGCTGTTACTATTGAGTGAGTTGAGCACTGTCTGTGAATGAAACCAAGTTAACCTCTTGATATTGCTCAGTTTAAACAGTTACTACTTGGGCGGTGTATAGTTAGATTGCATTTGTGTGAATTAAGATGGAATGGTTTACGGTGATTACAGGACATTTTTGTGAAAAAAATTGAATTGTTGTGACACATTGTTTTCTGTAATCAGACACTGAGTTCTACACGGTAGCTCAGCAGGTAGCAGCACTTGATTTTGTTGCTAGTATATTAGAAGGCTGTGGATTCTATTTCTGCTCTGGGTAAGTAGACTAATTTCCAAATTGCTGCCATTACAGTGCAGCTTTAGGGGGGCTGCACTCTTGAGTATGCTGTCCTTTTAATGAAACATTAAACTGAGTCCCCATCTGCTTGAGTTGGTGGTAGTTCAGGTGAATGGAAATCACAACACTTATGAAAAATAGGGGTTTTCTACCATTCTTTTTAAAATATCTGCAATTTTTTCAGTACTTTACATCTTCAATTTCACAAACTTTAACATAGTCATTCTATCTGCATGCTTTTTCTCCAGAACTGCCTTTTCTTTTCAACGAACGTGTTCATCATTCCTAGTTTTATTATACATCAGTCCACTACATTTTGTTTTGTACATCATCCATGCTGTTATCATTCATATCCTATACAACCTGTATTTTTTCCTTTTCATATTTCCCATGCAATATTATTTCTATGTTTACATTTCAGAAACATTCTTTCTTATGTTGACATTGATGTTTTCTAAAAATCTTCATTCATTTCACAATCCAGGATATTGTTTTGTTATTTTTTCTTTCCTGCAGTCCTTACATTTTATTTCCATATTCATACCACTTTTTTATAGGAATATGTCCAGTAATAACCTCGACAAGCACTTGACAGCCTCATAAAAAATCTACAAATCTTTTCCTTCTATTTTTTTAGTTATGTTTAATCTCATAGATTCATAGGTTCACAGGTAGGTACTAGGCTATCGGCCCTAGGGCCTATACAAGTCTAGCCAAAAAGGTACCCTGGCCTTCGCTACCGAAGAAAATTATTTTCCTGTGCCCCTGTCGAGCAGAGCCACAGACGTGATCCCTGGGGTAAATTTCCTATTTCCCATCCAGTCATCAAGATATTTCTTGAAGAGTACTAATGAGGAGCTTTGTTTGATATAGATAGGTAGTTTGTTCCAGAGTATGGGAAGTCTCTGGGACAGGAATCTATCCCTCCAGCATGTTCTGTTTACTGTGGTGATAAGGGTTAGGTCCCTAGAGCATGTAGCTTGAGGGATTGGGATTTCTTTAAGTGGAGCATGTCCAACAGCTCTGGGTTTGACATAGCTTTGTATGTTAGGCAGAAATCACCTCTGAGTAGGCGATATGCAATGCAGTAAAGCTGGAGATTTTTCAGACAGTCTGCGTAGGGCATCTGTTTGAGGCCAGTAGTCCTCTTTGTGAGGTATTTTGGTGGCCTTTCTAGTTGTTGTAGATGTCTTGTGAGGCACATACCAAAAGGGGCACTGTACTCTATAATGGGTCTAATGAGTGACAAATAGAAGGGAACAATGACCTCTTTTTTCCTGGATGAGAAACATTTTGTGATGAGGTGTGCCATGTAGAAGGATTTCCAGACTACTATGGTGATGTGATTATCAAAGGAGAGACTACTGTCCACCTGTGTCCCAAGGTCTCTTATCACACTTTTGGTGTTAAGTAGACTACCACCTATGTGGTAGCTCATGGGTACAGAGTTTTTACCAAAGGGGATGACAATGCACATTTTGGCATTGAGCTTGAGGCCGTGGCTTTGACACCAGGCATCTGTCTCAGTGAGGTCCTTTTGTAGGATGTCCACATCATTAGGAGTGTCAATTATGGCTCCTTCTTTGCAGTCCTCTGCGAACATCATTAGCCAAAGACATTCTGTGTTAGCCTGTACTTCAGAAAAGTAGATACCAAACAGTAGAGGACCCAGGACTGAACCCTGTGGTATTTCACTTGTCGCTGGTCTGAAGTCGGATTTGGAGTCTGCTATTTTCACAGTGTGGGTTCTGTCAGTGAGCCAGTTGGCAACTCATCTTGTGACATAGGGATTTATACCTAGTGTAGTGAGTTCATCTATAATTCCAGAGTTGGGGATAATGTCAAAAGCATTGGCAAGATCTAGATAGGCTGTGTGAACCACATTACCCTAATCTAGGGCTTTGGTGACTGCTTCAAAGAAGTCAATCAGGTTTAGGAGACATGATCTGCCTTTTACAAACCTGAACTGGGTGGGGTCCAGAGTTTAGAGATTACCAATGTCTTTGTTTATAAGTTCCATGACGATATGTTCCATGGCCTTGCAGACCAGGCTTGTTAGGCTAATGGGGTGGTAGTTCCTGGGGTCCATGGTGGCTCTCCCTTTGTGGAGTGGGATAACCATCACTGTGTGCCATTCAGTGGGAACAAAGCCTGAGGTGAGGCTATGACTGAACATGGTGCTTAGGTGGGGTGCCCGTTCATTCTGTAGTTCATGTAGAATGCAGCCTGGGATTTTGTCAGGTCCCATGGATGCTGTGTTTTTGGCTTTTGAGAGTGTGTTTTTTACCTGTGCAACCATGATTACAGGAACTTTGCATTATTCCGGTATAGAGATGAGCCCTTTAGGGGGTGAGTGGGGGGATAAAGTTAGCACTGAACCTATCTGCCAGGATGTTGGCAATATCAGTTGCTTCTGTATATTTAGTGCCATTGTGCTGTAATTCATAGCAGATATGAGTGTTGTCATTGAGATTCTTGACATAGCTATAAAATGCATTGTGGTTGTCTTTAGAGTCAGTGGCAATTTAGTTTTCATAACTAGCTTTGGAGGATTTTATGAGGGATCTCAGCTTCTTACTGAGGCTGACCAGGGAGTTCTTCCAGTCATGAGATTTTACTCTTTTTTGCAACAGTTTCTTTCTTCTGTTGTAGAGTTTGTTTATGGTAGGAGACCACCAGATTGGCTTCCTTTTTTTGGAGGATAGCATCTTGGTTCTGTTAGGGATAGCACAATCCATGCACTCATGTAAGTGCTTATAAAGTGCATTTGTGTAGGATTCAGCAGTCATACCTCTATTGTCCATCTGCATGGGTGTTGTGAAGTTTGCCACTTATCTTAAGAAGCATGAAGTTGGAGAAATTTTTTATGGTGGTTTCCCTAATGGGGGGTGGGGGCGGGATGTGGATGTCTAGGCTGATTAGCTTGTGGTCGGATCTGACCAACAAGGAATTGACCTCTGGTGTGGAACACCGGTCACCCATGTTGGCAATGACCAGGTCTAGGATATTGCTGCCCCTGGTGGGGGTGTGGATAAGTTAATCCAAGGCATTGGAATTTATGAATTCCAGAAAATGTTGGTACATGAGTAGTTTTCCCAGTTAATGGTGGAGTAGTTGAAATCACCCATTATTAGAGTGCAGGGTTGTACCCCAATATTTTACAGTGTATCAAAAAATGAGGAGTGGGAATCCTGGGGCATGGTGGGGCATCTGTAGCAAGTTACAATTTGGATTGTGGTCTTGCCCAGAGTTAGTTGCATTTGGATAATCCCGGATGCATTATGCTGTGCAATTAGCCTGGAGGTGTGGATATCCTTAATGAATATAGACACGCTTCCACCTTTAGTGTTTTGGTCCAGGTTAGGTGGCCGAAAGATGTGGTATGAATTATACCCTGGTAATGCAGGGGTGCTCTCTGAAGCCTTGAACCAGGTCTCTGTCACTGCACAGATGTTGATGTTCTCCATTTTAAGGAGTGCCTCGAGTGAATGCATTTTGAGGTTTAGACTTCAAGCATTGAGTAGCATCACCCTCAGATTTTGCTTGCATGTACCTGTTACAGTGGTGAATTTGTCATTTGAACCTTGCCTAAAAAAGGCACTATAGGGGTGGCAAGAGCCTTATCCAGTTTCTGGAATCCCAAGGGCGACAGGTGCAGGCCATTTCTGGAAAAGCATTGTGGTATGTCGATCAAGTCATCCCAGGCAGACCGATACTAGATCCCCTTAGAATGTCACCAGAAGCTTAGCTAGTTGTTGAAGTCAATCATTTTGTCCTTTCTGGGTGATGGCAGGATGCTACTCAGGGCTAGGGTCATACCTCCCTGGGCTACAAGATCGGAGAGCTCCTCCATGTCTCTTTTCATGCAGTCCTGGGAGGTACATCTCAGGTCATTCACACTAACATGGACAATGACAGAGTCATATTTGTACTTTTTGTGGCATGACCTGAGTGCGTGCATTATGTGGCGGATCCTGCCACCCGACAGGCAACTGACAGTAACTTTCTCCTTGTTTAGCCTGGTGAGTAGAACATCAGTGTGCCTCACTATAGAGTCACCTATGACTAGAGTGTTGGGTACATTGTTATACCTTATGGGCTGTGGTTGAGTGGCACACTGAGTTTGTGGGTTATGTTTATCACTCGGCTATTTGTATATCTCAGCCTTATGATTTTACCATGGACATATTAAATAATGTTTTTCCATTGTCATATAATACCATTCCTTTCTATCTTTTTCTAATTTCATTATTCTTAATTTTCCACAACATCATCTTAGCATTATAAACTTTTTTCATATTACACTTTTTATTTATTTTCCCTTTTCCTCCTCTCTGTATTTTTCATAACACATTTTCTTCATGTTTCTTTCCTTCACCTTCACATTTTTATTAGCCAAAAAGGTGTATAGACACCAAATATACAAATGGATTTTTTAAAATTCAAATCTTCTCCTTCTTTCTTACTATATACAATTCCCTGTATAACTAGTTTGAGTCTTGATTCCCAAATTTAACTGGAAAAAACTGTAACAATTCATATTCTATTTTCCAGGAAACTTATATGTACTCCACAAATATCAAAACCTTTCCTAAAATATAAATCTATTTATCAAATATATGGTTCTTCTAAAGAACAAATAGAGATCTTTTCACCAACTAACTAAATTATTATTTCATCTAGAATTTCTCTCCACTGTTCTATAATTTTTCTGCTTTCACCAGACCTGATTCCTAATAAATGTATCTACTATCTAGTAAAACATATTGCATTTATCTTCTTTATTTCACCAAAACCCTATAATTTTCAACCTGTCTAATCTTAATCCTGCTTTTTGTACCCTGATCTCCATCCTTGTCACAACTGTCATCATCCTTACTTTATTATTTATTACAATAACTAAATCATCGGCATATGAAAGACATGCAGATATTATTAAACTTCTTTCCATTTCCTAATTTGATTATCTCATTTCACCAATGCATGTTTCTATTACTGCATTTGTTACTTGCACAAACAAACCCATACTCATTGGCCACCCCTTTGTAACTTTTATTTGCTTCCCTAACCAATAATGTATCATATTTTTTACCCAAGACATCTCATAACACTTCTTTAATAATTTTATTATATTTTTCCCAACATCAGAATCCCCTTAACATATCCCATATTTCATTTTGACATACTTAAGCAAATGCCTTTGCTATGTCAGTTGTAACCAAACTTACACCTTTAGTCTCCTTTTAAGTACCATCTACTTATTTTATTATTACTAACATTTTTTTCACTTATATTTCCTTTACTCTGTATACCTCTTTTCCTATCACTTATTCCCAAACAATCCCCATTTTTGCATTATCTTCATAAAGATTTTATGATCCATATTCCCCAGTTTTATTGGATTCCAGATTTTAATATTTTTGTCTCACATAAGTTTAATCACCCCAGCACAGATTTTATTTTTTCATGTTATATCTTTTCCTATAACCATTGGTGCAGTATTTCCACGAATACTTATTTTCTCTTACACTTGGTCCATTATAATAGCCATAACTTAACCCATCCCAGCTAGTTGCTGATTCTTCCTTTCCCTTCTTTTATATCCTCCTCCAATTATTTCTTATAACTTACTGTTTGTTGAATTTGAAACTTTTTACTAACCATTTTCTGCTTTCACCCTCTTTTTTCTTATACATTATTTTTACATATTTTTCTATCTCAATAAATTCTTCTTGTTTAGATTTATTTACCTAATTTTCATCCATCATTCAACCCATCCCATCTTCCCTTCTTCTTACCTCCTTTCCTAAAAAGGATGAAACTTGTCCCTCTTCCCCTTGAAAATATTCTGTCCACATAACATAGACTTAATGTTTTCTTTACTTTCTCATATGAATTATTTCATTTTTATCTTAATCCCTTATTTCTTTCCATTCCTTTGTCAGTCTTTCACCATGATTTTATATTCTACTCTACTTCTTTTTTACCCTTTATCTACTTCCAAAATATGTTTTATATTCTTTTTTAAACACAGCCCACTATTATGTCCAATTTTCAAAGAATACTCTCAGTGTCGTGTTCTTTCCATAATCTGATACCTTCCTCCTTAATTTCTTTTTTTTTACTTACATCCCACATTAACCATTTATTCCCTTTTTTCTTTTATCATTTCTACAATATCACCTAAACCAACCTATATTTTCCTGCAGTATGAAACATCTAATCTTCCTACTCCACCTGCCACTTCCTTCATATCACTTGGCTACATAATATAATCTATTGCTGTTTAAAAATAATCCTCTTTTTACATCCAATTTCTATATGTTTCCTGTTTTTAAGTTTCTGTATTGCATCACTTCTTTTATTGCCTTACATCTTATGTTATTTTTCCTTTTTATTTTTTTACCTTATACATAAAGTCCACAGTCAAGTATGTTCACGACCACATTTTTAATTCTTCATCTTTTATTTCTGACTTGTTTGTAAATTCATATATTATTACCCTCATGCAATTTCCATTTTTTTTCAAGTTGCATATAATCACCCTTCCTGACTTCACAGTTGTTGCATCCAATATTTTATTACATCTTCTCTTATTAACACCCCAATGTGAATTCATTTCATATCCTACTTACAATTAAATGCAATTTTCAATTTTTCTCTTTGTTCTTGTTGAAAAATCTTGTATCAAGGAAAGATAATGCATACATCTTTTTTTTTTGCACCATTCAACAGTCAATAAACCCCTCATTTCATTTTTTCAACTGTTCACATGTATTCCCAGAATACCTATATCATCCATTTCCCATTTTTCATATATTTTCCTCCTATTCTTATTTCTCTTTCTCCTTCCCAAATAGATTTATCTTATTTCTGTTCTTGTTCTTCCCTCATTTATAAGTCACCATCTTCCTCTTCTTCACTTGAACCAATCCACAGATTCACATATTAGTACTAGACTAACTGCCTTTGTGGGCCATTTTAAGCCTAGCCAATCACTGCATGTGAGAATCAAACACTGCACCTTGTGTCTGCAAGGGAAACACCTTTAACCATTATACCATCCTCCCACCCCACCATCATAAATATTTTCATTTTTTATCTGAATCTTTTCTACTATTAGTCATCCATTGTTCTTTATCTTTACTTTGATCAAATTTCTTTCACTTTCTTCCTAGCTTATATAAGCTATTTCCCTTTATTCCTGAATATTGTTTTCTATATAGTGTCCTTCCTCCCTGTCAGTTTATTTTACATGTAACATTTCTTTTTTCAGCACTGGACATTCAGACCAAAAATTATCTACATTTTTTATCAGTATGGATTTGATCCACACATTGTCCACATCTTTTTTTTGTGTACTCTTGCACAAAATCAAACATATTAGTCATAGATGATTCCATCATGAGACACAGATGCCCCTCTCACTGGGCTGGATAAGGAAAAGGTCACAGTCAGCTGTCTGTTAGGTGCCAGGATCCACCTTATTACACATGCACTCAAGTGTCTCAACAACAGATACTCTTATGTCTCCATCATAGTCCATGTCGGTATGAACAACTTGAGACATACCTCTCTGGACTATATGAAGAGAGACATGACTGAGATCTTGGACTATGTGTCACAGGCAGGTATGTCCCTAGCCTGAGCCAGCATTTTACCTTCACATAGGATGACACCTCAATACAAACAGAAAATGATTGACTTCAATAATTGGTTAGTTTCTGGTGTCATTCTAAGAGGAGCCAGTATCTGTCAGCCTGGGATGACATGATTGACAGATCTTTATACTTTGCCAGAGATGGTCTTCATCTGTCATCCCTGGGGTTTCAGCTACTAGCTAAGGCTTCTGCCACCCAATAGTGACTTTTTTAGGTGGTGTCTCAAGGACAAAATTCCCAACATAAAAACTCCATCTAAAAACAACCTCAAGGTTATGCTGCTAAACACTGGTAGTCTTAACATGAAACTCACTGTAAGCAGTCCTCACCTTGGAAGATGCAGACATTTGTGCAATCACGGAGATCCGGTCCAAGGCTGTGAAGAACACCCCAGCCATACTGGGTTACACCTCCTTCCACATGTTTAGACCACAATGTGAAGGTATGAAAACTAAAGGAGGTGGTGTATCAATATTCATTAAAGATAGTACAACACCAGATTGGTTAAAAAGCACAATTCCCTGGAGTTACTTCTGGTACAATGAGCTGTTGGTAGGGGACATATTCAAGTCATTGCCAGCTACAGGACCCCCTCCATGAATCAGGACACCCAGTCTGTCTATTTGGATCTACTTGATTTTATCAAGATACATCCAAACACCATAGTTTTGGGTGACTTTAACTACCCATAAATTGACTGGGTAAATTACTCATGCTCAAACTCTCTTGCCCAAAGGTTCCTCAATTTTTAACTCCAATGGCTTGGATCAGCTGATTGAAACCCCCCGCAAGGGGTGCCAACATCCTGGAACTTGTGCTTATTAATATGGAGAATGACTGTAGCACCCCCAATGTGAGGTCTTCTGTGGTGAGATCTGACCACAAATCAGTCTCATTTGAAGTAACTGTCACACCTGATGCCGGCACAGCAGCAGTTAAACTAAACAAACTTCTACAAAGCAGATTATAGCCTCTTACAGGATGGTATAAATAGCTTCACTGCACCTCCTCTTCAGATGGAACTGGCGCCTATGCCAAGTTCTGCACCAATGATTTACACAAGCACCTCTATAACTGCATTGACTAAGCTGTACCTGAGAGGACCAAATCAAGTTCCTGATGGAAGAGCAAACCTGCCTGGTGGATAACTGCCATTAACAGGCTTTACAATAAGAGGAAGAAATTGCTATCAAAGAGTAAGAGAGAATGAGTCCTAAACTGGACAGACTCCCTCCTCAGCTTAAACAAGCAAATAAGGCTTCTTGTAAAGTCCTCCAAAGCAAACAATGAATCCAAATTTGTTTCTTCAACTAAAGACAACCATAAGGCATTCTTTAGTTACATCTGTAACCTAAAAGGAAAGGCCCAGATTTGTGCTAAACTGGTAGTTAATGAAATCACATATACTGAGCCTGTGGACATAGCTAACCTATTGGCTGACAGGTTCTGTGAAAACTTCACTCCTCTGTCCCCAGCTCAAATACCACATGACATCCCTAGCACCTGTCCCCTACCTTTTATCTCTAAAGAGCAGGTTGTAAACACCCTCTCTATGGTCAAAGATACAACATCTCTGGGACCTGATAATATCCCAGGCTGTGTCCTACATGGGCTCCAACAAGAATTAGCAACATCACTGAGTACACTTTTCAATCATATCCTAAGCACCGCCTTCATCCCTGCTAAATGGAAAACAGTCTCCATTATTCCCTTGCACAAAGGTGGTGGTTCTACTGACCCTGGGAGCTATAGACCTATTAGCCTGACTAGCTTTATCTGCAAAGCCATGTGGAGAATCATCATAGACCTTATCAAGAAAGATATAGGTAATCTCCAAACACTTGACCCTACTCAGTTTGGATTTGTCAAAGGGAGATCATGCCTGTTAAACCTGGTGGAATTCTTTGAAGTAGTCACCAAGGCCATGGATGAGGGAAACCCTGTGCATACAGCCTACCTAGACTTAGCCAAGGTGGTTGACACTATCCTCCACTCAGGCATCATTGACAAACCCACCCAGCTAGGTAATATCCCTTATATTGTTAGATGGGTCACAAATTGGCTGACTGATAAAACGTCTATAGTCAAGATAGTGAAATCCACCTCCAACAGCAGACCTGTAATCAGTGATGTTCCACAGGGATCAGTCCTGGGATCTCTACTGTTTGGAAGCTATTTCTTCAAAGTACAAGCAAAAACTAAAGATCTGTGGCTGACAAAGTGTGCTTATGAAACAAATTGGGAATGATCATAGAATCTCCTACAAGGTAGTCTTACACAAACAAAACTCTGGTGCCAAAGTTGTGGCCTTAAACTCAATGCAAAAATATGTGTTATCATTTCTTTCTGTAAGGGTGATGTTTCTGCTAACTACCACATCAATAGCAACATCGTAAGTATACAAATGTTGAGAGACCTGGGCACACAGGTTGACAGTAGCCTTACTTTTGACCACCATGTCTCCACAGTGGTAAGAAGGGTATTCTATATTGCTCATCTTGTAAGTAAGGGCATTGCCTCCAGAAAAAAGAAGTTATAACCTCCCTGTACTCATCCCTCATCAGGCCAATAGTTGAGTACAATGCCCTTTTTGGTATGTACCTTTTCCAAGCACCTGCAGCAACTGGAGAAACCACAAAGGTTCCTCACAAGGAAAATTCAATGTCTTCAGCATCTGTCCTATGTGGATCATCTGAAATCACTGTCAGTTTATTTTGTTTCATACAGACTTCTCAGAGGCAATCTCTGACCCTGCTTCACTGGAAATGCTGCATCTCCATAAGTCAAATGCTACATGGGCCACTTTGCTCTAAAGATTTTAACCTGGTATATGAGATTAATAGAACTTGCTGGAGAGAAAGATTTGTCTCTCAGAGGTTACAACACCTTTGGAACAGACTCTCACTTCATGTCAAACAGAGCACATTATTGGTCCTCTTCAAATGCAATATGGATGATTGGATGGGTAACCATAAATTCACCCTGGGGGTTCAACCTGTGTCCCTCTTGGACAGGTACAGTAGGTGCTGATTGTGGAAATATGGGCAGAACTTGGCCGGGCTTGTAAGAGCCCTAGGGCCATTAGCCAAATAACTTCCTATGATCCTATGATCCTACATGGTAACAAATGAAGTCCTTTTCTTGCAACACCTTAAGGATTGTGACTGTAGTGAAGACTATGCTATTTGTAGCTCTTCTCCTGTTTCTTCCCTTAACTCCTCCAGCAACAAATCAACTGCGGGGGTCCCCGTGGATATGGGGTTCACTATTGCTTAATACTGGCTATGCACACATACCTTCCTCATAGAAGATGGAGAAATTAGTAGTGCTCAGTCTACAACCATTAAAGTACTACATTTGTCTGATTTCAGTTTTTACAATGACACTTATAGTTTGTTATCAAAAGCACTGACCTTTGTCCTATGATATTTGCATCTCTATATGGAGTTGAATTGTACTAGTTATGCAGGAAACTCAGATTAAGAGAATTTCTTAAACATTTAAGAATGAAATTCAAGAGTCTAGCTCCTTTGTTAATGTTTCTGAAGAAGAAAGTGAGGCTGAGCTTCTCATTTTATCATTGCATTATTTTGAAATGTTTAATAATGATGATAGTTGCAATGTTGATAAATATAACATTTCTTTTTAGGGTAGAATTCTGAAACACGGCAAATGTGAAATGAGATGGGCCTACCTCAGGTATAGCTTGTAGCACAATTAGTCTCAACATTCATTATCAGTTAGCAAGATGAAAATTTACTGCTGAGTTTACTGCTATTTCATAAACTTGCTCAAGCTACAAATAGGAAAGTAAGGGACAATAATGCATAAACATATCCAGCAGTGTATAGTAAGGAAATCTGATCAGCAGAGAAAGCAAGTGTGCCAAGGTATGACAAGAGGGTAAGAGAAGCATGATACTTTTAAAGGGCCATGGCAATGATTAAATCTGTTCTGACTGTAAAAACAGGTGGGAATGAGTGCATAAAGGAAGTAGTGCATAAAGGAAGTATTAAACTGAACATGGAAGAAGAAGGGAAGATAGATCTTTCTTTTTGGAACAGCTGAATATTTATTATTTTTTAATATTAGCATTTTATTGAGAGAATTAAAATTGACAACTAGAATATAACAAAGTCATTTCCAGAAAAAAAGAAAATGTATGGTCAAGTGTAATTAATAACATCAAGAATGAGATAAGCATATATCATGAAGATATTACAAATTAACCAATTAAAAAAAACAAAAAAAAAACAAAAAAAAAAAAACAAAACAGATGGCACTCAAAAGCAAAATTAGCTCCAAAAAATAACTTTTTATTAAGCACTTTCATCATCACAATTAAACTGACCTTCTTCAGAATGAACTACAAGTAAAAAGCACAAAACTATCATACGATGAAATCAGCTGACACTCATAATTTTAACATGAATAACTAATTAATCAATCGAAAAGCTAATAATAATCTATATACATATACAGAATTACATTTTAAACATTACAAAAGAGATAAACAATGAATTATTATATATTTATAAAGAAAAAATGTAAAACATGTCATATTAACCATCGCTCCAAACTTAAAAGAATTAAAAAAAAATATATATATATATATTAAAAACACCCTTAATGCTGATAGCAGCATTCAAACCTGGGGTCTTATCTGACCATAATCTAAACTACCATAATGTCTCTTTTTGGTTTAGCTTATTTTTAAACTCATTCCCCTCCAGACCCATAAGGTCAAACTCAGCTTTTTAAAAAAACAATAAAAAAAAACTTTTAATGTTCCTTGTTTTCTATGAGATGTTTGTTCAGAACAATATTCATGCTGTTTAATTTGATATCGTAAATGTGCCCTTTTTTTGTGATAATTCCCATAAAAATGGTTGGCATCCACTAGACAAAGCAATATACACTAGACCCACAGTATCAAATGTAAATCTCAAACTCACATAACTGGTTACTTTTAAATGGGGCAAAAATATATATTTCCCTTCATACATGAAGTAACAACTTTTACAACTCACATAAAGGTAAGTACCTATTGTTTTGCTTGTTGATATATTATTCTGGAAGTGCAAGTCTCTATGAAAACATTCCTTTAAAGAGACATCATTTTTAAACACAACATTTGGTTCATCTCCAACAACTTTTCTTAGTTATGGGTACTGATAATTAATTTTCCAATTATTTTTTTTATATTTGGAATAAAGAGTTGAAGAATGTTATCTGGGAGGGAAAGACAGCAAGAGTCAAGTGGGATAAGATGATTCTTCCAGTAGAACAGGGCAGAATGGGATTACCCAATTTGAATAGGGTATTTCACAGCTACACAGCTAAGGTTCTTATACATAGCACAATCAGAAAACTATCATTCAGAGTGGAAAGAGATGATGTTGAAACTGGGGGGAAGCTCAAGAAACAAGGAAAGACTGGAATTTTGGATGCAGGTCTTTAATGAGAATACCGATACTCATAGAATATGATATCCATAAAGTAGCAGAAAGTAGGGGAAAGTGAAAGGAGATTCTGCTGATAGGGATGACAGCAATTAGGAACATAGACAATAGACAAGACGGGGCTGGAATTTATTGGAGAAAATTGACAAAGGAACCAAGGTATTGGGAGCAAATAACTAGAGAGGGAAAGGTAATAGAGTGGGAAGAGGCCAGGAATTTACTTGGATTGCAAGTTAGAGATTGACTTTCCTACCACGGATTAATATTAGTGTATAGGCAAAGAGAAAGAAATATGTGAATCCTAAATGAAAGACCAGCACTGGAAGAGTTTTTAGTGGAATATAGAATAGAAGCTGCTATTAAGAAAGGGAATAATTAGTTGAACATATAAAATATTGCATGATGACTATGAATATCAGTCAGAGGAGGTTAGAAAGGATTGGGAGAAGAGACTGGATAAGCAATTCACAAAGAAACAATGGGAGGATATATGCATGTCTCCCAAATATGCAACACAATCTAGAAGATTTAGAATATTTGCTTGGAAATTATTACACTTTTATACCCCAAGTAGACTCCAGAGAATTTTTCCTGAGGTTGACAGCAAATGTTGGAGGGGTGACAAGCAAGAAAGAGGTACTTGGGAACATATTTTGTGGGAGTGTGGTGTGTTGGCAGACTTTATCAATTCCCTGTGAGATGTACTGTTGGAAATGCTGGATGGATGGATTGGTGTGATGCAGGAGATGATTTTTCTGAGCGTGATACAGAATTGGAATTGCCTAGATATGGTAAGGCCTTGCTATGTCTAATTATGGTGGCTCCAAAAAAAAAGCAATTACTAGAAAATGGAAATTAAAATCTAAACCAACTATATTACAAGTAATCAATATAGTAACTGAGATAAAACAATTGAGAGCTTTAGAAAATGGTAGGAACAAACTATGCAGGAAAAATGGGAATTGTGGGAACAATGGATACAGGGAAGGAATGAGGTTTAAAAGAAGGCAGGACTTAATGAGCTATCCAATGTTGGACTGACAATGATTAGGTAGATTATTAGTGATGTATAATATTTGCAACTAAGAGTGTGTCAATATGGTCTGTGATATAAAATGCTTGAAACCTGGATTGTGTTGGTGTAATGTTTCATTTATATAAATGTCTGATTGCTTATGTCATAAGCGATGGTTTAATAAAGATGTGTCTTGTTTAAAAAAGGGGCAGGAATTGAATCATTTATTTCATGTTGCTTAGGTTATATGATCTATAGCAATATATTTGAAGTATAATTTCTGTTAATGTTAATTTGCTAATAGTTTGATTAATTTTGTATAAATGTAAATTTGCCTATGTCATAAATAATAACTCAATAAATGTGTTTAAAAATAGATCCTGCATTGGTGGTCATGTACACCTGAAAATGCAACCATTTATTATTGTCTTAATTCCTTCATTTATTAATAATCCCTCTTTTAAAATGGGTAGAACCTGGTCTTACATCAAACCAGAACCATTTTAGTAATATTTATCCAAAGCTTCTTATTATATCCTCTCTTTACAAATAATCTTATAATATAAATCAATTTCTTCCTTTGGTAACTCACCATTTATCATAAGCTTCCATGCTCTAATAAATTATTCTTTACGATAAATTTGAAGTGTATGCAAGAATATAGTAAATAGCAATTTACTGCAGTACCTTTAAAATACAAACTGTTTTCCAAATGTTATTCCTTAGTATTCATTTTAATCTTCAGGCCCAAGAAGTTAACCTATTTACCTTTACTCCTCATTTTGAACAAAAACAATAACAAGTAAAAAAATAACATAGCAAGGCACATGAGAATAGTATCACCATATTGCTGGAACTGAGTTCATCTTCAAGTCATGGAGAGTACTTTCCCCTGGTGGACCCTGTTTTTACAACATCTGAGTAAGATGACACTGATACATAGATTGTGTTTATATATCAAGGACAAGGATAGGTCAAAAATAAAAAAGAAGACAATGGGCACAGGTCCCAGGATTAAAACTAGTACCCCCCTTGATTATTCAGTGGTGCCAGTACTGGAAAAAAGGCAGTCCGGCATCTTCTGGACATGGAATCATCCCCACCACAAGGTTAGATAAGGCTCAGGAGGAGGATGCCTCACTGTGGTAGACGGAAAAAGTCCATTAAAATTGCAAAAAAACTGACAGGCCAAAACAGAGGTATAGAGATGACAAAGTGGACTCTTGAACATAAGGACACCATTATATATTGTTAGTATTATGAAAAAAGCCCAGACTTTCTAGACAGAAAATTTCTAGCAAGAGTAAAAGGTAAATTAACAGAAAGAAAAGTATCTGCACAAGAAAAATGGTCAAATGCTACAGAAAAAAAAATAATGTTCCTTAATACAATAGATCAGCAAGAAAAAAAAACATATACACAAGGAAAATCAGGCCTTATGGGAAAAGAAGTGACAGAGGAAGTGAGAAAGTGTAAAGAACAAAAAAAAAGAGATTTTTGAAATGTATAAAAAAAGAAACAAGGATGTGGGAAGAAAAAGAGTTCTGATGTGTTGTCACATATACATAGAGAAGAAAGCCAAACTAATCAGTAAAAAATGCAACTCAAAATATTTGAAGAGAAATTATAGGGAAAGGCACCCTGATATGTAAAATTTCACAATACAAAACTAAGATCATAAAGGGGAATGCAGAAAAGGGGCTAGGTGAGGTAGAAGATAAAAAATAGAAACTGAAGTGATAGACTATCTACAAAGTGAACAGTATAGCTTGGAGACTCCAACACAGGTAGTGACGCATCAGGCTTCCTCATGAAATGTCGTCAGTCAAACTGCCGAGTGCTGACATATGAGAAAAAAAAAACAGGGAAAACAGCAAATCTCAAGGATTGCTCTTCTCTTTTAAACTTCTTTTTTTGCAGGGCGATATGCTCCATTTGCATTCCCCAATGTGGTGGCAAGCCCTCCACAATCTCCAAACTTATATATATATATATATATATATATATATATATATATATAAACACACACACACACACATATACACACACACACACACACACACACACACACACACACACATATATATATATATATATATATATATGTATATATAAATATATGGTATAGTTTGCCATACCTCAGAGAAAAGTGAAAATTCTGAGAAATGGCTATCCTGGACTTAATATATGCAAGTTTGCATTCTGTGCTCTCAGTATCTGTGTTTCAGAACTCACTGTAGCAGGTCCTGACATTTCAAATGGTTACCATCTCAACATGGTGGAACAATGGGTCCCCAGATTAAGGACCAGCATGAGGAGGAGGCATCAGAAGAAGATTTGCAACATGGTGATTCTCTATAGAATTCTGTGAAAGAACCACAAAAGCTCAGATAAAGTTGCACATCAACTGAATGAACAGGAAACATTGGCATCTCTGACACAGGTAGTGTTGTGGCATGGTGGGCCAATGGGTCCTTATATGGGGGATCAGCAAATGAAGCAAGATGCATTCAAGAGGATGTGCTACAAGAAGATGTTCTGCAACTTTCAGTAGAATATTCACAGGAAACAGAGGACGTAGAAGATGGCCTCTGCACAGAAGAAAACGATGCATGAGAAGACCTGCTTGACTTAATATAGATGGATAGAAGTAGTAAGATAGATGAAATAAATAGATTACAGAACATTAATAATACTCAAAATGTTAGAAGACTGGTAAACTAGATGAATACATTAATCGTGACTATTAAGAGAAATCCATGTGATGTAACAGAAATAAAAATTATAGTTACTATGTAGCTAAACTAACAATGGATAACATGTTACTACAAAATCATAGAATAACAGGAAAGGAATGGGACTTGTTGAATGCCAACAAGGAAGCATCACACAAAAAATAAAAATAAAACAATTAAGGTAAAATGTATCACTTTCAGAAGAATATAGAAAAGGGAAGAAATCATCAAAATATTTAAAAAGATAGAGGCAGTAAAAGCAATGCACAGTTTCAAAACAGACAATGAATTATCATACTCGGTTTCCAATAATAAATTAAACGTATCAACACAAGCAGAAAAACTTAGAAGATATACAGATAAATATATAGGAAATGTACAAAATAAACAATTCATTAAGACCCAAAAAGGTTTTATAGACAATTAGGAAAGAAAGCAAAAGGAATAAAAGTGCCACCAAAAAGAAGTAGGTACATTTTGGAGTATTTATGAAGACCATGTTGTGCATAACTAAGATGCAGCAGGGATAGAAGGATTAAACAGAACAGTAAGGAGCTATGATGTATAGGATATGAAATGGGATGAAGTAACAGTAAAAAAAAAAATGAGACAAATTTAAGAAAAGCTCCTAAGTGGAAAACTGTAAAAAATGTATTAACATCTTTACACAAAGATTAGTCACGAGAAAGAATTCTTATATGCACATAGCAAAGACTACAAACAAGAAAGCCTCTCGTATACTCCTCTTTTAAAATAAATCACCATAAGCTTTAATGAACACAAACCACATCCACATTAAGTGCTTTTCGTTTAGCTGGTAGTGAAACTTCATCAGATATGATTCACTTCTGTCCCTAGTATTTATATAACAGTCATGTGAACAGTCTTAATTAACACTCATTAATTATTTGTTTCTTAAAGAACACACCTACTAACATATTATACTAATATCTTTCACATAAAAAACTCAAGGTGGCTCTAAAGTCCAACCATATCATTCCTTAAAATTTGTAAACTAATACATGGTTAAAAAATAAATATACACACATAACCTATATGATGTTTAAAGTCTGTGACAAAACTAAAAAATATATAATATAATATAATTGACTGCTACCATATATTATCACAGTAAACTCTTCAGTTTCAAAATGCAGGTAATAGAACAGTTTTCATTAAGGCCTGGGCTCTGAAAAGCATTCAGTCTTAGCTGCTGCAGCAGTTCTGACCTTTCTAATAGTAAAAAGGTAGGGCCACCCCTAATGTCCGCTTGTACTTGATCTATTACTCTAAACTTAAGTTTGTGGTCTGTGGACCCATTACAGTGTTTTGCCAATGAATTGTCCAGCTTTTTCTTATTATAGGTTCATAGGTTCATAGGTTTATACTAGGCTATCTGCCCTAAGGCATTTATAAGCCTAGCCCAAAGTTCTGTGGCTTACGCCACCCCTTATATGAAAAAATACTGTACCCATTAGTTTGTTGTGCCTCTGTCCAGCAGTGACACAGAGATGATTCCCGGGGTAAACCTATGATCTCCCATCCACAGGTCAAGATTTCTCTTGAACAGAGCCAGCGAGGTGCTCTGCCTCACATGGACCGGGATTTTATTCCACAGCATAGGGAGTCTCTGAGTGATAAATCTATCCCTCCAGCACGTCCTATTTATATCCATGCTAAGGTTTAAGTCACTTGCTCTAGTGGTTTTGGTGGATTTGGATTTTTTGAGGTGGAGCATGTCCATTAATTCCAGGTTGGACATGGCCGTGTATGTCAGGCACATGTCACCTCTGAGCAGACGGTATGCGACTGAATAGAGCTGGAGATTCTTCAATCTGGCAGCACATGGCAGATTTTGGAGTCCCTTTATCCTTTTGGTGAGGAACTTTTGGGGTCTCTCCAGTTGCTGCAGATGTCGGGTGAGATACATCCCGAATGGGGCATTGTACTCGATCATTGGTCTGATAAGTGAAGAGTACAGGGGAACAATGACCTCACTAGATCTGGATGTGAATCCCTTCATGATCAGGTGGGCAATGTAGAAGGTCTTTCTAACCACTTTAGCAACGTGAGTGTCAAAAGAAAGGCCACTGTCAACCTGGGTCCCCAGGTCCCTGATAACCTCTTCTGTGCTTAGTGGAGTGCCACCTATATGGTAGCTTGGGGTTAACTTGTTTTTCCCGAAGGGTATGAATATACATTTTTTGGCGTTTAACTTCAGGCCATGGCTCTGGCACCAGCTATCTGTTTCCATGAGTCCCTTCTGAAGGATATCCATGTCCGATGCACTTTCAACTATGGCGCCCAGTTTGCAGTCGTCTGCAAACTTTGTCAGCCAAAGTCCTCCCATGTTGGCCTGTACTTCTGAGAAGTAGATGCCGAACAATAGGGGGCCAAGGACCGAGCCCTGTGGGACACCACTTGTGACCGGCTTGGAGTCTGACATAGCGCCAGCAACCCTAACCCTGTGGGTTCTGTCCTTAAGCCAGTTTGCAACCCATCTTGTGACATATGGGTTTACATTTAAGCTGGTAAGTTTTTCTACAATACCCGAGTGGGGTATTGTGTTGAAAGCCTTTGCAAGGTCAAGGTAGGCTGTATGGACTGCCTTTCCCTCATCAATGGCCTTGGTGACTGTTTTGAAGAAGTCGACCAAGTTCAAAAGGCATGATCTGCCCTTGACGAAGCCAAAGTGGGTTGGGTCCAATGTCTGCAAGTCCCCTATATCTTTGTTTATGAGCTCCATTATGATCCTCTCCATAGCTTTGCAGACTAGACTTGTTAAGCTTATGGGGCGGTAATTACCAGGGTCCGTAGAGGCACCGCCTTTGTGGAGTGGGACCACAGTTGCCGTACGCCACTCCTTGGGCACATATCCTGTGGTAAGGCTGAGATTAAACAGCTGCCTTATGTGCGGGTTTAATTCCTCATTTAGCTCATGTATCACACAGCCGAGGACACCATCCAGTCCCATTGATGCTGTGTTTTTAGCTTTAGAGAGAGCAGCTTTCACCTGCGCATTTGAGATGTTTGGGAGGCTACACTCCGCTGGGATAGTTATCTCTCCTTTAGGGGGGGAGAGGGGGTGAAGTTTACACTGAACCTGTCTGCCAGTATGTTGGCAATGTCTGTGGGTTCAGTGATTTTTGTATCATTTTGGACTAATTCTGAGCATATCTGGGAGTTTCCACCCAGGTTCCTAACATAGCTGAAAAAGGCCTTATGATTGTCCTTTGAATCCATGGCAATTTTTCTCTCAAAATTGGCCTTAGTTGATTTTATGAGTGCTTGTATTTTTTACTAAAATGATCAGGGTGACTTCCCTTTTATGGATTTTGTTCTATCATGTAATAGCTTTCTCCTCTTATTGTAAAGTTTGTTAATGGCTGGCGTCCACCAGACTGGACGTTTGCCCTTTGTGGAAAGAGTCTTGGTTTTATTTGGGATTGCCTGATCCATGCAGTCCTGGAGGTGTTCATAGAAAGCATTTGTAAGGGCTTCCAGCTTGGGTTGTGGTTTCCACTGGCTCAGGGGCCTTGAAGGATACCACACCAGTCTTGAGTAGTGTGAAGTTTGCTTTAGAGAAGTTCTTCACTGTGGTCTTTTTTGTTTGGGGTGGGGGCGGGATGTGGATTTCCAGTGAGATTAGTTTATGATCAGATCTCACCAATGAGAGATATACTTCCGGTGTGGAGCATTTTGTCCCCATGTTTGTGATAATGAGATCTAGTATATTTTCTCCTCTCGTGGGAACAGTGACTAGCTGTACCATGGCATTTGAATTTATGAACTCCAGGAACCGTTGGGCTAGAAAGTTAGGGCTTGAGTAATGTTCCCAGTCTATATTCAGGTAGTTGAAGTCACCCAATATGATGGTGTTTGGAGATACATTTATTCCCTCCAGTGTCTTCAGGAAGGCTGTGTGGGGTTCCTGAGTTTGAGAGGATGGCCTGTAGCATGCTACAATTTGTAGAGCAGTTTTGCCTATGGTTAGTTGCACCTGGATGGTTTCTGAAGCTTCGTGCGTTGCCACCAACCTGGAGGTGTGGGTATCCTTTATGAATATGGATACACCCCCTCCTTTTGTGGTGTGGTCCGGGTTTATTGATGTAGTAAATATGTTCATATATTCTCTCTTTAAATTTACGGTCGGTTTTACCGACGTAAAATGCTGAACATTGTTGGCATGTTGCTATGTAAGCTATAGATTTAGAATTACAGCTAAATCTATTCTTTAACCAGTAGACCTTGTCCCTAATTCTTAACTTGGCACCTGTCTCTATATGTTTACATTAATTACATGCACCACATCTATACATCCCTGGGTCCCTACTAGGGGTTGTTTGAGCTGATTCCATCAAGTTCTTAAGGTTGATACCCTTTTTGACTATAACTACTGGATGTTCACCTAATTTATTTTTGATGTCATTGCCTGGAGTCAATAGGTCCCTGTTTTTAATAGTATCCTTTTTAAGTCCAGTGCATCTAAACTGAACTTTGTTATTAAACTCAAAGTGTATGGAACAACTGATCTAGTCATATTACTATTGATGTTCTCAATTCTTTCTAACCCTAATTGGGTCTCCGTGTAGTTCTCTTTGATGACTGTTCTCATAATACCGCCATTTAAAATGGGTCGGTATACTCCCGGTTCTCTTTTACCTGTACTTCTGTAATTAATTGGGACAAGAGGGTATTTGGATACCCTCTGTGTAAAAACATTCACCTTAGGGTTTCACATTCTTCTTCAAAGTGGGTATATTCCATCACCATCCTTGCAGCCCATACTAACTGCCCCTTCACTACCAACCTTTTCTGGTGGTAGGGGTGGGAGCTGGTGTAATGCAGGAAAGAGTTTGAATATGTGCTCTTCCTGCAGATGTGGGCTGTATATATTAAATCTTTCCTGTCTTTAGTGAGCTCAATGTCCAAATAATGTATTGTCTCCGTCTGGTCAGAACTAGTAAATTTTAGAAAGGGCGTTGTACTATTCAAGTAGCTAACTAAGTTAATAGCCATGTCTGCATCTCCCTTTATTATCATAAAAATATCTTCCAGGAAATGTTTAGAAATACAACTTAGATTTAATCTAATTTTTTTATACAAGACAAATTCATGCTCACAATGATCCATCACTAGATTGGTGACACTCACCCCACAGGGTGACCCCATTGCTACTCCTGATCTCTGCAAGTAATATTCTTTGTCAAAAAATTGTTAGATAACACAATACCCAATAATTCATCAATCAATCTACCCCAGGATTCATGAAGCTTGCACCAGGTGCAGGCGTAGCGTTGGCGTTCCAACACCAAATATGGCCCCCGAGCGATCCAGGTTCCCACATGCACTACCCAATGTATGCTATGCCTGCACAGCTCCCAGCATCTGCATGTTAATCACCCCATGTGCAGCAGTGTAGCATGCAAATGAAGGTATATAGTGATTCAGGAAGTGGTGCAGGCATAGTGTAAGCATGCAGAAATGTAAACCGAAAAAAACAGTTTACATTTTTGCAAACATAAAATCGGAGCTATGACAGCGGACCAAACAGATGTATTATACTGTTAATATATACCAATGGCTAAATATATAGCCATTGGCATAAAAAAAAAATGCAGAAAATACGAAAAAGAACATATAATGTTATACCCACACTAACACGAAGTTAAAGCGCAGGGCATCGGTGCATAAACGAGATCACAATGAAAATAGAATTATATGGAATAAAACTGCAATGTAACACTTCATGATTTCCCCATAATAGTCAGTGGCACGCATGCTACACCACACCATGACACAAGGGTTGCTAAGGGGCTGTGACAGTGTTCTGCATGGTAACTAGGAATTAGTAGGCAATGCCATGCAAATGAGAGGAGTAATAGTGAATCAGAAATTTCCCGCCGGTGTAAGGATGTACCTCATAGCATAGCGTTACAACGAGGTGTGCCCTGGAGATAAAGATGACATCAAGAAAGGGGAGTGCCACCTTTGCTGTAAGCACATTGGAGCATTGCTAATCCAGTTTGCCTGTTGCTAAGCAAAGCTGCAGGATAGGGGTGTGTTGAAGTAGCCATAGCTTTGCTTAGCTGAAAGCACACAAGGTAAGCGAATGTGCATGTGAACGTGGATGAAAACACATTGTAAACCTGGTAAATGGCTGTGCGCGGTGTGCACCAGAGCTGAAACAGGAAGGATATGGGAAAAAAATAAGGAAATGCTGCAGCATGGAAATTGGAGTACAAATGAGTAATTAACACCTAGGAACCCACAGTGGGCCATTGACAACAGCTAACAAGGCTGCTAGCAGCTACCTGCAGAACATGAAAGGGGAGGTGCCGTACTGCAAAGAAAACAGTACTGTTACAGCAGAACAAAGCAAAATTGCAGTAGATCAGCTACATAACACATTTCACAACACATTCCTGAGTAGGAAAAGTACAAAACAAGAAAGCCGGCAGCTGGATGCATACCTGACAATGGGAGGTGATTTGGGTTGAAAAGTGAATTAAAGGGCAACAGATGAATCATGGCAGGTAAGCATAATTCAACAACAAAGGCCCCACAATTGCAGTACTCACTGTACTTCTCATAATTAAGATACCCTGCAACTAGAATTGCGCATACACACCCAATGACATCAGCAGCATCCATAGCACAATAATATAAAGTGTGAAAGCACCTCACAAACACTTGTGTATTCCCATACATTCTGCACCATCGGTGTATACAGACGGGAAACTTTTAATATGTACATGTTAGGGGCTGCCATAGCTTTGATTCACCAGCATGTGTTGGAGACTGAAGGTGGTGTGGAGGATGATGCTGACAACAACCTCAGGCACTGGAGGAGAAGAGTGTTCAGACCCAGGGTAACCTACCAGGGGCTAAATGATCTGGAGATAGTAGACCATTACAGGGTGGACCGGGACACCATACAGCAACTTATTGAGCTGTGCCGGCCACGCCTCATAGCCAGAAATAACAGAGGGCAACCCATCCCAGTGGACATGAAGGTATGTGTAAGCTTGAGAATACTAGCCATAGGTACCTTTCAAAGGCCAACTGGGGATATCCTGAGGATCTCACAGACATCAGCATCCAGGGTACTTCACCAGTTTCTGGATGCCATGTTACCACATGCCAATGAGCACATATACCTCCCCCGAACACAGAAGGAGTTGGCCAGCAATATGTGTCTCTTCCACCGTGTGGCAGAATACCTGGAGGTACTGGGTGCAATAGACTGCACGCACATACACATCAAGTCACCACCTGGTGAGCAGGGTAGGTGATACATAAACCACAAGGTATACCCCTCCATCAACTGCCAGGTCATGTGCAATGCCCAGGGCATTATCATGGATGTGTGTGCTGGCAGCCCTGGAAGCTATCATGACTCCCACATCTGGCATGCCTCACAGCTGTATCAGGTATTTGCCAGAGGGGACATTCCATATGGTCACCTAGTGGAGGATGCTGGCTATGAACTGGAACCATGGATGATAACTCCCATCAGAAAAGCACACACACCCATGCAAGAATGTCATAATGAGGCACACGCACAAACCAGAATCATCATACATCGTGTGTTTGGGATGCTGAAATCATGGTTCCGTTGCTTGGACATATCTGGTGGAGCCTTGCAGTACTCTAATGGCCCGTGTGCCCACATCTTCATAGTATGTGCCATGCTACACAATATGATCCTGCAGAAACAGCTGCAGCAGGGACAGAATGGTGAAGGCCCTCACAGCCCAGCACCATTGCCAAGGGCCCCACAGGCACAGAGGGGATCAGACCATGAACACCCTGAGCCAGCCCCAGTAAGCAGACGGAGGCGTGCCCAGTATGCCTATGCCTTGGCAAAGAGGGAACGTATAGCACACACACGGACAGTGTAGGCACCTATGCACTGACACCCTTCTTCACCTGCACACACAGTAAACATCGATGGCACAAACACAAGACCACCTGTAAATTGTCATGTATAGGTGGTCTACTGTGTGTATCCTACATAGGCAGCCATCAACTATTGCACACACAACTGCTATTGGCACAAGGTAAGTCAACATCTGAACAGTAAATTAAGCTATCAGCATGTGCTGATACTGTATGTATAGGTTCATAGGTACATAGGCAGGTACTTGGCTAACTGTCCAAGGCCACTCATAAGCCTAGCCAAAATGTGTCAGCTGTTGCCATCCCATTGATTAACTAACTATCCCTCTGTGGAGCAGAGCCAATTGCGGGATCCCTGGGGTGTATCCACTGTTCTCCATCCACTCTGCAAGGTTTCCCTGGAGTGTTAGTGAGGGGGCTCCATATAATGTAATCAGAGATGTAGTTCCAAAGCATGGGGAGTACCTGTGACAGGAATCTGTCACTCCAGCATCTTCCAGTTATGGTTGTGGCAAGGTGTAGCTCATTCCAGTGTGTAGCTCACTGTGACATGGATTCCCATAGGTGGATCATATCCATTAAGCCTGACCTGGACATGGCTTTGTTGGCCAGCAAAGATCATCTCTGAGTAAATGGGATGCCACTGAGTAATGCAAGAGTTTATTTAGTCTGGCAGCACAGGACACATGTCTGAGGCCAGTAATCCTCTTGGCGATGTGCATTCATGGACCATCCAGCTGTTGGATGTGTCTTCTGAGGTACATCCCAAATGGGTTATCATACTCAATGATGGGACTGATGAGTGATGAGTAAAGGGGCACAATAACCTCAGTATGTCTAGATGTGAAAACTTAAGTAATCAGTTGGCCTACATAGAATGGTGTCCTAACTACTTTGGAGATATGATTGTCAAAGGAGAGGTCACTATCTAATGTAGTCCCCACATACCCATTACCTCATCTGTATCAAAGTGGCTGCCACTCATGTATTAATATGTGGGTGTTTAGTTTTCCCAAAATGGAATGACCATGCAGTTTGTGGCCTTTAGCTGGAGGCAATGACTTTGACACCCTGTGTTTGTCTATGTGAGGCCCCTTGAAGGACGGCTGTGACAGCTGGACTGTCAATTATGGCTCCCAGTTTGCAGCAATCACCAAACACGGTCTGCTGTAGTCCATCTGTGTTTGCCTGTACCTTTGAGAAGTATATGGCAAACAGTAGGGGTCTCAGGTCTGAGTCCTGTGGGACACCAGTTGTGACTGGTTAAGAGTTGGACCTGGAGGCTGCTAGGCTTACCATGTGGGTTCTGTGTGTAAGCCTGTTGGCAACCCAACCTGTGATGTATGGGTGTATGCACTGGCTGGTGAGTTTATAAATAATACCTGAGTGGGGAATGGTGTCAAAATCTTGGCAAGGTCCAGGTAGTATGTGTGAACTACCCTCACCCCTCAACTAAAGTCTATGTGACTGTAAGATGTCAATCAGGTTCAGTAGGCATGATCTGCATTCAATCAAACTGACCTGGGTTGGGTCAAGTGTCTGGAGGTTTCCAATGTCTCTGTTAATGAGTTCCATGATGATGCGCTCCATAGCCTTGCAGACTAGGCTAGTCAGGTTTATAGGGCAATAGTTCCCGGGGTCCGTTGTGGCGCCACCTTTGTGGAGTGAGATAACTGTTGCTGCGCACCACTCTGTGGGTATGTAGCCTGTAGAGAGGCTGGGTTTGAACAGTGTGTTTAAGTGAGGGGTTAGTTCATTTGGATCTCTTGTAAGACACAGCCTAGGACACTGTCCAGTCCCATTGAGGCTGTGTTTTTGGCTTTGGATGGGGCTGTTTTAACCTGTGTGTTGGTGATTGCCAGGGCCGTACATTCTTCTGCTATGGTTATAGGCCATTTAGGGGGCGAGAGGGGTGTGAAGTTTGCACTGAACCTATCTGCCAAAATGTTGGCAATATCAGTCGGTTCAGTGTATTTTGTGCCAGGCTGCACCAACTGAGAGCAGATCTGGGAGTTCCCACTTAGGTTCTTGATGTAGCTAAAGAACACTTTGTGGTTATCTGCAGAGTCTTTGGAAATTTGTCTTTTGAAGCTAGCCTTGGATGATTTCATGAGGGATCATAATTTCTTGCTGATACTGATCAGGGATGTCTGTCCTTCTAGGGATTTTGCTCTTATCTGTACTAGTTTTCTTCTTCTGTTGTAGAGCATGTTTATGGCAGGGGTCTACCAGACCAGTTTCCTTTTCTTGGAGGAGTGAGTCTAGGTTTGACTTGGGATAGCATGATCCATTCATTCCTGCAGATAATCATAGAGTGCCTTCATATAGGTTTCAGCATCTTGGACAGCACTGTCCATTGGCGTGGGAGCCATGAACCTTTCCACCTCGGGCTTAAGCAACGTGAAGTCTGCTTTGGAAAAGATTTTCACTGTGTTTTCCTTGGATGGGGTTGTGGGCGGAATGTGAATATCCAGATTGATTAGTCTATGGTTTGATCTAACCAGTGAGGGGTTGACGGGTGTGGAACACTGGTCGCCCATGTTGATGATGACAGGGTTCAATATGTTGTTCCCTCTAGTGGGGGTGTTGACCAGTTGATCCAGGGTGTTTGAGTTTATAAATTCTAGGAAGCACTGGGTAAGGGAGTTAGTACTTGAGTAGTTCTCCCAGTTAATGTTTGGGTAGTTGAAATCACCCAGTATTAGGGTGCTTGGTAGTACCTGCATATTTCCCAGTGTCTCCAGAAATGCAAAATGTGGGTCCTGGGTCATGGTGGGTGATCTGTAGCAAGCTACAATTTGGATTGCAGTTTTGCCCATTTTCAGTTGCACTTGGATGATCTCTGATGCATCATGCTGCGCCACTAACCTGGAGGTGTGAGTATCCTTGATGAATATGGATACACACCCACCTTTTGTGTTCCGGTCTGGGTTCTGTGGCTGAAAGGTGTGGTATGAGTTATAGCCTGGTAGTGTTGGGGTGCTCTCTGGAGCCTTAAACCAAGTTTCTGTTACTGCACAGATATCGATGTTCTTCATACTGAGGAGTGCCTCGAGTGTATGCATTTTGAGGTTTAGACTTCTGGCACTGAATAGCAATACCCTCAGTTTCTGGTTACTTGTGCAATTTACAGTAGTGGGTTTGTCTTTTGAGCCTTGCCTAAAAGTCCACCTTGCCGAATATCCACCTCTCTAGTATTGTTTGCAAGCAATGACAGCTGTACATGTGTAGATGTTCTGCAAATGTGTGCTGACCTTTGTTAATTGGCTGTGCCAAATGGCTATGTGCACACCTACATAGAGTGGATATTGACAGTAGTGACACACTGGTTGACCATTTAGATTTGTGTAGCCTAATCTCTCATTGCCAGACTAACAGCTGCTTGGAAATATGTTGATAGTATTGGTAATGAAATAGGGTGCATATCATATTTAACTCCAGTGTGACATCTGCAGTAGGAGTGTAAGATGTAGGAAACTGCTGCCCATGTGTAATAGCTGCTTCATAGGTGATGGTGTACACTATCTGATTATATTCTGATCACGTTGATAGTAGCAGCAGAGTCTATTGATATTTGACTCTGAGTGGGGAGTGTGTGTCTGTGCCCAACAGAGGTTATGGTTCTGCTGGGTATGTGAGTATATACCCAGACAAGGAAACAGCCCTGTTCACACTTGCATCATCTGTAATCAACTATCAGGATGTGATGTGGCCCTCAGAGGGGGATTGCTACTAAAGGTAGCTACCACATCCATAACACACATATTTACATCTGAGCATCACTGTCTAAAACAATTTCATAAGCAGTAAGTAAACTAAATACAGTACGTGGTACTTTTAGTACTAAATGCTCATACAGGTATGTCCATTAGTAAGCTACTGGTGTTTACTAATGTCAGCTTTGTGTATGTGGCCATCCTGGGGGAATGCAATCTCTATGCCATGTACACTGCCAAACCTGCCTAACACCACACCCTACTCATTGTCTGGGATGCAGCTACAGGGGTGAGCTTGGAGGCAGTCCATTCTACACCCATGACTTGACTAGACAATCAAGAGGTGTAGGTTAACACATGCATCTCATCAGCACAACCAACACATACCCTTACCAGAACGCAGTAAGGACACACACACATGCCACCAGATATCACAAACATCCACAGAGGTCTCTAAGTATCTGGCCAAGCAAGAGACCTCCCAAATTGGAATAGGCAGACAACAGAATACAAAGACTGTATGACATAGTCTGCATAATTGTGTCACACCTTGGAACACGTGGCCAGAAACATGGCCAACAGTACTCATTTGTGAATGCAGTCTAGCACTATGTTACACACCAAGCTATATGAGGGCAAACATACTGCCAACTGCCTGTCTGCCATGATTAGCCACATACCCATACACTCAGACCACCTTTAGAACTATACACATGTCTCTGGCATATTCTATGTTGTTGTGCAGGACCTGTGATGCAGTAGCTTGGACTGCATGGAAACACATGTAGGAACTGTCAGGTCTTGTAGCCCATGCAGGTATGTCCCAAGTCCTAGGTAGCATTCTGCCATTGGCCAGAATGATGCAGCACTACAGGGACAAGGATTGTATTCCACAATCGTGTAATGTGCTGGTGTAATTCAAAGAAAACCCAGCATCTCTCTGCCTGGGAAAACATGGTTGACAGACCATGATGCTTTGCCAGACAGGGCCTGCACCTGTCACCCCTGAGAATCTGGATACTGGCAACAGCCCATGCTTCCCCTATAGTGCCCTCATCATGCCAAGTTCAAGTGAAAGTCCACTGGTGCAACAGGGACAGCCAAGAAATAAACTGTGGGTCTTGCTACTCAATGATACAAATCAGGTAATCAATATGGGCTCACTTACGGCAATCTGAAACATGGAGAACATATCTGTGCAGTTATTGAGATATGGTTCAATGCTTTGGTGAACAACCATGCCTGACTATGTTATAACACATACCTCACCTCTTGGCCATCATCCTTTATTGGAACACATGGGCCACAGGTGTGTCCAACTTCCTGAGGGATATGTACACCCCCACGCTAGTTGCACTTGCACAACATAAGATGCATTATACTGAGCAACTACCTTTGTGCCAAAGTGTAATCCAAATTGCACCTTGTGACAGATCATCCACCATGCCTCAGAATTCCCAACTGTGATTGTGCTGTAATGGGGAGTACCAGTTTTGAGACAGGAAACCATAATCATGGCCGCTCAGCTATCCCATTATGAACTAGGAAGACACATCATGTACCAACACATGTGCTCAATGCATGTTGGATTTCATCAACACCAATGACCTGGATCACCATAGTCACACCAACAGGGCTAACAGTATGCCACACATGGTCAGTCTTCAAAGCCAACGTTATGCTCCTTAAGAGTGAAGTGGTGACTGTCATGGCACCCATGCAGATGTACAATGCATGTGCAAATGCTAGGTCCTACACAAATGCACTTTAAACACTCACATATGTGCAGTGATCATGCCATTGAATCAGAAACAGGATTCAATCAAACACAAACATGAAGGCAAACCGGTGGTACCATGCTTTAAACTGTACAACAGAAGGTAGTAACTGTTGCAAGAGTCAACACACATGAGTGGAAGTTGATCCATGGTCAGCCTCAGTAAGAAGCAGATACACCATATAATGCTTCACAAAGCTACTGTGAAACTAATCATCCACATATTATGAGGCCAAGCACAGAGGATTCCATAGCTGTGTCATGAAACATAATGGCAACAACAAGACCTGCTGTGCTTTACAGCACTATGGCATGAGAGGTACTGCACCTACGGAAATAGCATCTGTTCATTCAGATAGGGTCTTGGATAACATAAACACACTGCCCCCCCAACAGGTACACATTCATATATCTATGTACACTACAGAGCCCTGTAATAACAACTATGCAGGTACAAGCTGCACTCTCTAATCCCATACATACAGGCTGCATGGGACCTGTCCACATCCCAAGTTGTATCCTACACAAACGTTAAAACAATTTGCTCTCCACATAAACATCATGTACAATCATAGCTTCATGTCAGACTGTGTACACACTGAATGGTGCACAGCAACAGTTATCACAACCCACAAAGGGTGAGACACCACTGATAATGGGGGTTACTGCACTACTACCCTGCTGAGTCTGGTCTGAAAGGCCATGAACCTTGGTCAACTTATTTGATGTCAGCAGTACAGATGTAGATGACAGAAAGGTTGATTTCACACAGCATATCATAACCATGCCAGGTCATAGGACATCATCACTCATACTGTGTTCCAGCTACACTCAGTATACTAGATGTACATTCCTATGTCACAGGAGTGTTTTGCAACTGGACTGCTGGCAGAACCAACACTACAGAAGGTGTCTGAATAATACATGCACATCAAACCAGTGCCAGCTACAGTAATACAGGGTTAACTCATTGTACACCCCCTCTTTGTAGTGTTTACCACACAGACTAACACAGAAGGCATCTGCCTATTGAAGTATGCAAATGACTATGAACTAGGAGCAATAGTTGACTCAATGCGTGCTGCGGTCAACATACTGAAGGGGTTTTGTGGGTGAGGTGTGTGACATATGGCCACAATTTGACAGCTACATATTGCATTGTCAACCCCTATGTTGAAAACCCTGTACCCATGAACTACCACCTAGGCAGCAGTCATCATAATGGACACTGTGTGCATGGGATGCAGCTGGACAGTAGTCTTTCCTGTGATAGTTACGTCACCACACCTGTCAGGTAGTCTGGGATGCAGCTGGACAGTAGTCTTTCCTGTGATAGTTACGTCACCACACCTGTCAGGTAGTCATAAGTGGCAACCCTAATCATGACAGGGTGCCATCCACAAATATAGAGATCATTGTTCAGCCATACTCAACACTCAAGTGACCCATATCAAATCACATATTTCCTTTAAGGGTTATTGGCCATGTTCAGATGGCCTGCACCAGCATTACCAATCCCTATCTTCACTATGTAGCATGACGCCTACCTTGAATAAAGCCATGTACAACCCAGAGATGTTGGACATGCTACACTTACACATCCTGATCTCAAACACATACTTCATGGACATCTACCTTCCTAGAACAAGGATCACCACATGCTGGACCAATCCTTGTCCCATACACTTTACATACTCCTGCCATACTATGCACCCCTTTCCAGCAAAGCTGCACATTGCCCCTCTTTCAGACATGGTGTGATGACTGCATGGCAAATATTTCAGTAATCCTGTGGATCAGTTATGTGGCACTGCTTGACCTGGTCCCTGAAACCTGCCTGTCAGCCACAGCTAGGTAACTTTTCATCCTAGGCTCATACATGGCCCAGGGCATATAGCTTACTAGTTGACTATGACCATACATGCTATAGTTGATATCCAACCCTGCAAATACCATTAGGTTAGCCAGTGTCCCATGTGTATCACAAGTGCAACACAGGTAATACATGGCAGGATGTTGAACTGCTGTACAGTGCAGTGTAGATGTATATGGCAAAACACATACATGTAAAACCTTCCATGAGAAAGTCTGCAGGGCCACAGGTCATGTCCATTAAGGCAGTGTAAGGCTATATATGTGACATATACACAGCATCAAGGTCTGCTGCATTAATGTGAACACATCCAGGCATGTGCTGATAGGTAAGAACACCAGTACAGGAAAACGGACATGGCCACATCAAGACAGCATCCACATGGAGTATGAGCAATGTCATCACTTAACACACACATATATGGTGATAATATCCAATCCCCATTGAGTGTCAGATGTGTGTGACACAAACATGTCAGTGGTGTTAGTGTCATGTAAATTGCAATGACAAATATTTAATTGTAATAAATGTGATACACATGTTTGTTCAGCTGTACCTCTGTATGTCTCTTTGAGTTACTGTGACCTGTCTCCATCATTATGTCTTCCAGGTATGTCGCATGCAAGGCTGCTGCCATATATCTGCTTGGAGGATGAGGTCCTCATCCCATACCTCCTTGATAACCATCATGTACTCTTCAGCCATGTGCCACAGGATGCACAGCAGTGGGATGCCCAGTGGCAGGAACTTTGCAGGAGTGTAAATGATGTGGGTGGCCACAATCGCACCTAACAGCAGGTGCGCAGACACTGTACTGAACTAATCAGATGGGCAAAACAGCGTGCAAATGCAGTCACCAGGGAAAAAGGTGCAACAGGTGGTGGGCTACTAACCCAGCTGCCACTCACATGCACCAAGGAGCTACTGGCCAATCTGGGGACACCTGCAGAACAACATCCACAAGCTTTAGCTGATATTGTGGAGGTGGGTGTCTCTCAACCACCAAGCCTGGAGTTGCCTGGTAAGTCACTACTGCACATATAACAACTAAAGTTTATATAGTTACATGTGTCACTCTACAATATGTAATGTAACATCATATGCAAGGCATGTATGCGCACATGCCACATACTATAGTTTGTTACTCTACTCCATAGTATATTCTATTGTACTGGCTTATGTGTTAACATGCACATTGCACCCTGTGGCTATCATACAGGTGTGGATAATGATCATACTGCTGTGTCACTCCTATTTAGGTACCTCTGGCATTCTGCTGCAACAGCAGCCCATCGCAGGTGAGACTGTTATTATGTATCAGGCATGATGATCTATCTGCCATGTGGCCATTTACCACATGTATACATAATGTATGGTCCTGTCAATATATACAGGTCAGACCTACAATGCATCACAACGGTTACCTATGTGCAATAACTGACAACTATATGAAATATCGTCATGAAACCTCACAAATGGTCATTGCCAGATGTGTGAACAGCTGTGCATACAATGGTGGAGGTGTGGTTCACTGTAGGGACATGTACTACAGATGAGAACTACACATGTGGGGAATACAAACAGTACTACACAGTGAGCTGGAGTATGGCCAGCCCACAGGTTTCACCTGTGTGGATTATACTCCTGCTATGAATGTCACACAATGTTATATGCTATCTGACATGTCCATGACATTTAGTGGGCTGACTGCAACACTGCCTAACTATCCTGCAAAACATATCCCACATCCCAAACATACCACCCTTTGTCTGCATAACCCTGTCGTCAGTGGAGCATATGATATCTGTGGGTGTATGTCATATGGGACAACACTGAAATGTGAAATAGACACCCATCACAACCATTTGGGCAAAACATGTTCAAACATGGCCATGGAGGATGGGCAGAGACATGAAGCAACACACACAGTACAAGTGTTGTGCATGTGTGTACACCCTGTTGTACATTGGCTAAACATAATCCAACTATAGCCTTTGTGTCATGGTGATATTGCAGATGTGAAACACTAAATATCCTACAGGCCTGTGCACATCTTGTGTAGGCATGATATCAAACCACCACATAACATGTGTTGAACATCTTGAGTGTGTCACGACATGACAGCAGTCACCTGTACAGAATCCAAATACATACATGTGTTGCACAACATACACAGACAACCACATCAGGCCACGGATAGAGTAAATTCCCCTTGCTGGTGTCAGACATCACTGTCATTCTTGCTCCTCATGTGTGTGTGGTACACAGATGTCATGTGGGACATGGAGTACTGATGAGTTTGCCATGCCTGGCCATAGTTGCCAGGCATCAGCAATATGGCTGCAGATGTGCAGGAGTGTCATCCATATACCCTTCATTGACCTGTGTCACACATTCCACATTATGGTTTAGTGTGTATATATCTCAGTGACGTGGGTCACATTCCACAGTATAAATGTATTGTATCTGCACACAGTCATGGCTATGAACTCACACTGTATAGCAATAGAGAAGCCACATGATTCCCTGCAATGGCCATGCACATCAGCTAAATGTGCAGTATGTCACTGTATATCCGTAGGGTGGACGGACAACATTGCGTCAGTGGAAGGTCAATGTTAGTATAACACGTCCCTGCCTTGGGACACAATTACTCCACTGTATATTTGACTGGACACCATTGTGTTAAACTTGTATGCATGCCATTCTACACATCAGCAGATCACATGTCATACTACATGTGGTTGTCAAGGTCATATGCCACACATCAGGCTGGTATACTGTTAACCTGTGCTGGTCTAAAGGGTGCAACACAGGGATGTATGCGAACTACTACTATAATTGTGTAAGGTGCATGCCTTCTGCTATGACACATGCATGCTGCATTGTGTAATGTGCATGCCTTCTGCTATTATGCATGCATGCTGTTGTGTGCAACCCAGGGATGTATGATAACTACCACTAGTATTGTCTAAGCTGAATGCCATCTGCCGTATCACATGCATGTTCCATGCCTTCTGTCATCATATGCATGTTGGGTGCCATAGCATGTGTCTGTGTGTGTGTGTGTGTGTGTGTGTGTGTGTGTGTATGTGTGTGTGTGTGCATGTGTCTGTTGTATAGATTGTTCTTGTCTGCCCCTCACAGGTGTTGATGTAGGTGCGTTGCCCATGTTGTCCCTCTGCGGTCCATCTGATGTTAGTATCCCCAAAGACTCGAGCAGTGATGATGAAAGTATGATTGAGGCACAGGCAGGGTTGTCAGGGGCTGAATCTGTGCCATTGGTTGCCATGCCACCTCTATTCCCCTCATCCCCACACATAGTTCCCATGCCTACACATACCCCATCACCAGTGGCCATAGAGGAAGGACAGTTGGCATGTGGTAGCATGGAACAGGAAAGTGTGGAGGCTATGGAAGGTGTGCCTGCACACCATGGTGTCAGACAACTGACTGGTGATGTCCCACACAGGCATGTGCCCAGTGCTGCTCGTAGGAGGACCTCTGGCCAACATGCCCCTGCAAGACACAGCACAGCAGCTGGTGTCACCAGACACATGTTTCAGGCTGTAATGGAGGGACAGGCATGTGCTGAATGGCACAACAGAGAAGGTCTGAGGCCTCAGAGGGCTGCTGTATGTTCTTTAACCAACAACATCCAGGCAATGGCAAATGCTCACCTTCATCTTGCTGATGTTTTGGATAGCTGATTGGGTGACATGGTGGGAGTCCTTGACCGTGGCATGTCAATCCTCGAGCATGGAATGTCTGTGCCGAAACATCTGGTAGGAGTGAGGCATAGAGCACATGGACGTAGGCCAGCTACATCACTTGATGAAGGACTACGTGAACATGCTACTTCACACGCCCGCTCCCATAGTGGCGGTAGCAGCAGTAGTGCAGCTGGTGCTCTGCTGTCCACACCAGGACACAGCAGGTCACGTGCACATGGCCCTGGGCAGTCCCAACAGGGACATGGTTCTAGTGGACCTGTGTCATCAGACAGTACCCAATCTGCACCTCTGTCTAGTAGTGCCCGTGCAACCCCTGGCAGACGCAGGTCACGTGGCTGTGGCCAGACACCATGAACCATGGAACCTGGCCTGTACAGTCTGCAGCTGTTAATAATTCCCCTGTGTAGGCCAGACACATGCCAGAACTGTGTTCATACATAAACGCACACACCAGAAACAAATATAGGGCACCACAACACACACGTGCATAACATCCACACACACACGATGAGATCGGAGGCCCAAACCCACACACATGATGTCATCCAATGGTGCAGCCTAGGCATCTGGCAAACATTATCACCCTGTGCATATGATGATGCCTGTACTGCACCTCTGTCACCCACACCATCAGTGCAGGGACATGCTCATATGGTCTAATGCACAGGGTGAACAACTAGGAAGATAACTGTAAATTACAATTGTTGTGTACTGTTGAAAGGCAGCAGACATACCATGTACTATAGGTTTAGAATGCATTTTGTGCTGTTAATGTATGTGTCATATGTAACTACAGTAACTGCATGTTGGTCTTGTTGTTCTGCCCTCCTCCTTCAGATGTTATTGCATGTGCCGGGGGATGTCAGTGTTTGCAGTTAGTGTCCCATATGTAAATGTAGACTACTCACAGGCTTGTATGAAAATACCAGCATGCACTTTGTAGCTTCCACATCACAGTTAGAAAGTCCCACGTTACAAACACGTGTACTGATCTACTGATCCAAGAGCATGATAGCTGTGAATTATGCTACTGTGGCCAGAGATGTCACATCCATACTGGGTGACATCACAGGTATAGTTACATGGAATGGGGAGGTAAGAGAGCAGTCTAGAAGATGACAAGGGTAGAGGCCAGTGGAAAAAGTGTTTCCTCATTGGGAAGCAGTAATACACATTCTCATGGCAGGATGCAAACACACAAACATACCCACACACTCAGGCATTCTCACACAAGTAGTCAGAGACACAGTAACACATCCACACACTCATAGATTCACAGACACAGCCTCACACAAACACATACACACACACACACACACACACACACACACACACACACACACACACACACACACACACACACACACACATAGTTGCTAGTGTTGAGGTGAGAACCCCTGCCTATGTGCAAATCATTATTACAGTACTGTGCAATTAAATGATGCACCACAGAGATTACACATGTGCAGGTAGTCAGAATAGCCTAAGATCGAGGACATCAACAGGGATACTAGATTGCATTGACTGGATGGGGGGAGAGGTCTTAACAGTTCACTATGGTAACATACATCCTCACTCCAGGGACCAGACAGCCATGCATACACACACACACACACACACACACACACACACACACACACACACACACACACACACACACACACACGCACACACACTGTGGCATTCACAAATAAATACACCTATGTCACACACATACAGATACATGATGTGTGAGATCCAAACCCCTGCCTATGTCCTGCTTTCTACATTGCAGTCTGTACAGATGTCTACAACAGTGTACAGGAGAGTGAATAACAATTGAGATGTATTCCCTACCATATGTGACATATATGGACACACACACAACCACACGTGCCAGTACTGTGAATCAAACACCTGCCTATCTCATGATAGGTATAACAGAGTTACAGCAGTATTGCATGCCCTACAAAGTGTACTGACTCTTCCTTTGGCAACTGTGCTGATATATGCACAATATATGCACATGGGAGGTCTAACTGTTACAGGTGTCAAGTGGTTTACCTTCAGTGTCACCCTGACCACTGTCTAAGTTGTGTGTCTTCCTATTCAATTAACAAAACCATAGCTTAGCAGTTACACAGGTTATTGTAAGAATGGTTGTAACACACCTGTGAGCTGTCCTCGGCAAACATTCATCTGCAAGGATGCACCACCACTTAGTTATGTCCACACATCTGTCCATACCTGAAGTACAGCTTACTGTATCTTGAGCATATCACCATATACAGTTGGCAATGTTGAGGCTGCATTGCAACTGCATGATGTACTAAGACACACGTCACCTTCAAACATCAGCAACTGCACACACATGGACTCTGAACGCACATCAATACATGTACATGTGTGTAGGTCTTTTGATCCTGTCATTTGGGCATGTTTGTAGGCAAGGCATTTGGTGGACATATGTAATGACATACATGACACATGGAATGTTGTAGGATATGATAGGTGTCATGGGTGACCAGTACAGAGGGAATATCACCTCTGTCAACATTGATATCAAACGTTATGTACTGTTAGCATTCAGCAGCCATAGACCTATCTTCCATGTGCATGTGTGTAATGAATGTAGCCACCTGTATGTACAAAGGACAACAACAGCTATGCTGTTTACATATATGTTGTATGAGTGTGGCATGTACATATCCAGAGCAGGGACATGTATGTCATATCCAACCATGAGGGTGTTGTTTACTGGTGTACAGCAACAGTCATCTGTTAATGCTGTCAATATCCGAGGGACCCTGGTATGTGTACAGCTGATCTGGTTACAAACAGTGGTATCATTGCATAGCATAACACATGATGCAACTGTGTCAGTACATCGGTAATCTGCACAGTTGTTGTAGGGCTTGGTACAGTCCACCAGTCAAAGGTTACTTTGTGTTGTACCATTATATGTCATACCACATGTATGGATGTGTGTTGGTGGTCTGAGGACATGGTGGTATCTGAGGATTACATCCTAGAATGCAGCTTTTGACACTGTGACCTGCACCTGGCTCATCTGTGATGACTTATGCTGGAGTACTGATCTGTACATGTGAGTAGCCATTATGATTGTGGGGGCACCACCACCTGGAGTGGTGTGTACCAGTGTTATGGCCCACATGTCTGGTTCTGAGTTATATGGTGGTAGTGCTATTGTGCACTACAGAGCCTTCAGCCAGGTATTCCTCACTGCACAGATGTCAGTTTTTTCCATTGTAGGTTCTATAGTGAGCAGCTGTGATTATGACAGCAGCACATCTAGCACTGGTTAGCATAAGCATACAATGCAAACAAAGCAGTTGTGGTCTAGGTGTCAGGGTGTTATCCTGTGTTTAGGACATTTGCCTTGGAATGGCACTATATGGGCAAATGTGACCTAGGTATTATCACCACTCCCTTGAATCATGGATGCATGTAATCTGTGACAAAGGTCTGTCAGTCATGTCATCCCAGAATGACAGACACTGGACAACCTCATAATTACAGCAGGACATTGGCTCATTGTGTTGGTCAAGCAGTTGCCATTCCTAGCATGAAATCACTGCGAGTGGTAGTATTGTGCTTGGTATAGACTGATACATCTAAGGTGATGGACAACAGCAGATGTTGTGTTGATGACCAGTGTCAGATATATGCAGTGCAGTGTTCCTGCTAACAATGACAACTACTAACACCGGAGTCCATTACATGTTTTGTACATCTAACTGTATGAGCATGGCCACTGTGGCCTTCCGTGTTTAGAATCAGAGTGCATCCCAAACAGCCCTGTGCTACTAAGTGTATGAGCATGTCCAGAATAACCTTGTGTAGTTGGACTCAGTGCATTCCAAACAGCTCTGTGCTACTAAGTGTGTGAGCATGCCCACTGACACCTTGTGTAAGTTATGTGTTTCTATGTGTATGAGCATGGCCATTGTAACCCTGTATAGTGATATTAGTCGTCCATTTCACAGATGGGCATACTCCTGTTCAGAATGGACTCCTACTTTAAACACACAGGTTCACAGCTATGTACATCTTAACTGTCAGCATCCCTGTTGATGTCCGCAATCCTAGAAGGTTATGATGACTGCCTTGGAACGTGTAATCTCTGTGGCATGACTCGTAACTGCATAGTACTGTAATAGTGATCTGTAGGTAAGCAGGTGTTCTGATCCCAGCACTGGTGTGTGTGTGTGTGTGTGTGTGTGTGTGTGTGTGTGTGTGTGTGTGTGTGTGTGTGTGTGTGTGTCCGTCTGCTTGAGGACAGAGCAATGCTTTTTAGAGTACTCACACTCCATACGATTCCTATACTCAACTTTAGCAAGGCTGATGATGTCATCCACCTACGAATACACCTCTGGGATAGCTGTGATCCAGTAATCTTGGTAGCGTGTTCTGTAACTGCATAATGCTGTGCTGTGATAACATAGTTAGGTCGGTGTTCTAATCCCAGACATGCCAAGTGTGTGTGTGTGTGTCCGTCTGCCTGAGGACAGAACAATACTTTTTAGATTACTCACACTCCATACAAGTCCTATACTCAACTTTGGCAAGGCTGATGATGTCACCCACCTAGGAATACACCTCTGGGATTACTGTGATCAAGTAATCTTGGTAGCGTGTTCTGTAACTGCATAATGCTGTAATGTAATAAAGTAGTTAGGTCAGTGTTCTAATCCCAAACATGTCAAGTGTATGTGTGTCTGTCTGCTTAAGGCCAAAACAATGCTTTTTAGAGTACTCACACTCCATACAAGTCCTATACTCAACTTTGGCAAGGCTGATGATGTCACCCACCTATGAATACACCTCTGGGATTACTGTGACCCAGTAATCTCAGTAGCGCATTCTGTAACTGGGTAATGCTGTAGTGTGATAAAGTACTTAGGTCAGTGCTGTAATCCCAGACATGCCAAGTGTGTGTGTGTGTGTGTGTCCGTCTGCCTGAGGACAGAACAATGCTTTTTAGAGTACTCACACTCTGTACAATTCCTATACTCAACTGTGGCAATCCTGCTGATGTCACCCACCTAGAAATACACCTCTTGGATAGCTGTAACCCAGTAATCTCGGTAGCGCGTTCTATAACTGCGTAATGCTGCAGTGTGTTAAAGTAATCAAGTAGGTATTTTATTCCAAGGCATAGCAGGTGTGTGTGTTTGTCAGTCATATCCTATGTGTTGGTGGTTGTGAGTGTCTAGCCACTGGATGTGTTGAGGAGCGTGTTTTGTAGTTTCCCTATATAGTGGCCATATATGTCACAATCAACCAAGAGACTGTGTTGGCAAGACATACCCATACATTTGGCAAAAGGCCTGTTGAGTAAAGTTAGCAACCCTAATATTACAGGAGCTGCTGGTGTTTTCCTTTTCATTCATTTCTAATGCTTTGGTGTCACGAGTTTTGTTCTTGAGATATATAATCTGTATCTATGTAAGTGTATATATATATATATATATATATATATATATATATATATATATATATATTTATTTATTTATTTATTTTACATTTGTTAACCGGGCTGGTCCAACTGGATGCATATCCTTTTTCAGTAGAGGCCCGAGGAGAAAAGCTCCAATCATAATCTTAAAACACAAAATCTCAAAACAAGTTATATAAAAAAATCCAGGTTATAACAATGCAAGTTACAAAAAGTATAAATAAGTAGACGTTGTACATTTACAAGGTTAGTAAAAAAAAGTCCATTTACATAGAAGTATAATGAGACAAAGATCAATCATCTGGTAAAACATGACAGGAAAATATAATATACTAATAGAGTATATCAAGTTCAAGAGTCACCATCTTATATTTGTGGTAAAAATGTATTTCCAGATAAGTGATAAGGGAACAAGAATTAGGAGATGAGGACTGGATAGATTTGGTGTGAAGGTATGAAATGTTAGCTTAATCAGGTTCAGGACATGGGCATAGCCATAGTGTCTTGAGATATTCTTTAAGGTTCTTTTTGAACTGTTTGTGAGAGGTAGTATTTCTGAGGTAGATTGGGAGGGCATTCCATGGCTTGCCAATGGAGTTGGCGAAGAGGGCATCGCCACCAGAATTATTGGCTTTAATGGTTAGGATCTGGGTGCCATATATGGCCAATATTACAGGAGCTGCTGGTGTTGCACCCGGCTATCTATACTCTTACACTCTTGGGACCTGCCTCACACCCTGGGGAAAATTGGGATTCATTATCCTTCACCTCATTTGCATAGGAGCACCTGCTAATGCATAGTTACATGCCCCATACTGAGCCTCCCCTAAACTAACCACTGCTTAGCATCACACAAATCTATATATATATAGACATTAACACACATACATCTACGTAATGGAAACATGCTCTATACTGTTGAATGACTGTGCTGGATGATATGTTCATGATGACATCTAATGTCTGTATATCTACCATGGCTTAGTGGTAAAGCACATCGGCTGTAGTGTACAGGCTCCTGGTTTCGAGCCTTGCAGCGGCCGGTTATTTTGTTGCTGGGCAGAACAAGGGCTGTTGGATATGGAGTGAGTAAGGCACTTTTAAGCAGTTGTGAGCGGGTGTGTTCAGATTTGTGCGATGCTAAGCAGTGGTTAGTTTAGGGGAGGCTCAGTATGGGGCATGTAACTATGCATTAGCAGGTGCTCCTATGCAAATGAGGTGAAGGATAATGAATCCCAATTTTCCCCAGGGTGTGAGGCAGGTCCCAAGAGTGTAAGAGTATAGATAGCTGGGTGCAAGACTTGGATATAGGTGATATCATGGGGGTGTTTCAGGCATACTGTAAGTGGATTGGAGCCCTGTGGCTTGGGATTGCTCCTTGCTTAGCATGGCTAAGCTAGGGGTGTGTCTAAACCTGCCTAGGGCAATTGGAAGGGAAAACAGCAGTAGAAAAGTAATCAAGGAGAACTCACAAACAGGCAGCCAAGGTTTCCAGAAACTCAGTAGTACTTTCATACCAGTTGAAAAGTAGTACTTTTGTACCAAAACACGAGCCGATAATCCACTGGTTTTAAAAAAGCAAATTTATTTCCACAAACTGAAAGCTGGTAAGCGCTTTTGTCCTGAACCACAGAACTTCATCAGACACTTTGATGCCACTAGTTGGCCTGGTTTGAATGAAAGTATTGCCGTTAGTTCCCTTTTAAGAATTAGGGCCTTAATAAGATAATATTCTACATGATTCATACCTATATAAATTAATAGAAGTACTGTCACATAGTTGTGAATATATATAATTTATTGTAGACTTGCTAATGTATGTTTTTTTATATATTATACATTTTTATATCTATATTTATTATATATTTAGAGTGTTTATCAAATTTATTATTTTAATGTATACTAACAAATTATTCTAGGTTTTAAATTGTATATATACATACATATGACTACAAGGGATTCATATATTTACATAAATTTTGGTGACTGCTATTAGGTTACATGTTGATAGTATCTGTATTAATGTTTTTTACACTAATAGGAATATTTATTCAAGGGGACATAACTAGAATTACACACGCACACACATTTTTTAATTAATTAGAGTATAAAAAGATGTATTGTATCTGATGTCATTTGTCTGATGAAGTTATGTGGTTCAGGACAAAAGCGCTTACCAGCTTTCTGTTTGTGGAAATAAATTTGTTTTTTTTTAAAACCAGTGGATTATCAGCTCGTATTTTGGTACGAAAGTACTACTTTTCAACAGGTACGAAAGTACTACTGAGTTTCTGGAAACCTTGGCTGCCTGTTTGTGTTTTTGCAATAGTTTTTTCTGTGCTTTGGGCAATCAAGGAGAACTAGCTGAGCTGACAGGTGAAATGTATCAGGGTCAGCCAATTACAGAGGCAGCAGACCAGCCTAGCCCAGAACACTACTATAAACTAAGCAAACACCTTCCCCTCTGTTTTTCCACACTCTACACCACCGGTGTATACAAGCGGGGAAATTTTAACAAACAAACCTACAAAATGAGAAGGGCTGCAGCAGGCAACATAGAACAACATGTGCAAGAGGCTGAGGTTGGTAAGGATGTGAATGCTGCTGAACAACCCAAAGTAAGGAGACAGAGAAGAGTGTACAGACTCAGGGTAACCTACTAGGGGCTGCATGAGTGGAGATAGTGGAGCACTATAGGGTGGGTAGAGACCTCCTACAGCAAATCGTTGAGCTGTGCCAGCCACACCTGACACATCAAACTGGCCGAGGGGAACCCATCCCAGTGGATACGAAGGTATGTGTAGGCCTAGGTATACTAGCCACAGGTACCTCCCAAAGCACAACTGGGGATATCATGGGGATCTCACAGGCATCAGCATCCAGAGTATTCCACCAGTTCCTGGATGCCATGTTAGCACATGCCAGTGAGCACGTTTATTTCCTCAACACACATGAGGTGTTGACCAGCAATATGCATCTCTTCTATCAAATAGCAGAATACCCTGGGGTAGTGGGTACTATAGTCTGCATGCACTTATGCATCAAAGCACCACCCAGTGAGCAGGTTAGGGCCTAAATCAACCCCAGGGGCATCCCCTCCATCAACTTCCAGGTCGTATGTGATGCCCAGGGCATTATAATGAATATTGTGCTGGCTGCCCTGGAAGCTATGACGATTCAGCAATATGGCATCTGATGCAGCTGTACCACAGATATGCAGATATGGACATCCCCTATGGTCACCTAGTGGGGGATGCTGGGTACCCATTGGAGCCGTGGCTGATGACACCCATCAGAAATGCACACACACCTGAACAACAACGCCATAATGAGGCACACGCACAGGCCAGACATATAATAGAGCATGTGTTTGGGATGCTCAGGACATGGTTCGGGTGTCTGGACACATCCGGTGGGGCCTTGCAGTATTCACCAGCTACATGCACCCAAATTGTTATGGTATGTGCTATGCTACACAATATGATCCTGCAGAAATAGCTGCAGCAGGAACAGCATGGGACAGGACCACACAGCCCCCCACCAATGCCAAGGCCTGTACAGGCACAGAGTGACTCAGAGGGGGGAACAACCTGAGCCTGACCCAGTAGGCAGAAGGAGGTGTGCCCAGTATGACCAGGCCTTGGCAAAGAGGCAACACATAGCATGTGCACTGACACAGTAGGGACCCAGGGAATGACACCCTCTCTGACTCGCACAGACAGTAAAAGGGATGCCAAACATGACACTACCTGTGCTCAACCATGTATAGGGAGTGTACTATGTGCATCCGACATAGGTAGCCCTCCAGCACCATCCTCAAGTCTGGCACACCCTCAAGGTAAGTCAATCAACCTACCTATTGCCAAATGGAGTAGAATGTGTTGTTACCTGTAGCTATGGTAGACATGTGAGCTTGCAAGGGAATTGGGTGGCTGAATGTTAAGGCAGCAGACAGTAGACACCCATAGTGGCACCATGACATCTGTAACACATACTGGAGTCACCATAGTAGCCAGTACTACACAGGGTGACAAAACCCACTACAGGTAATGGGCTGAGCGACATGTGTGTCCATAAGATCCACACAAGTCTCAGCCAGCAGGACAGGTGTAGACAGACACAAACAAATGCTGTACTATGGCCTCTGAATGTATCCTATGGGTATCTCCTCCACCAGACCCACACAGACAGACTACAGCAGGCCAGGCAGTTGGATGTAAGTTGTGAAGGCTAGGAAGTCAGAAACTAATATGTTGGTAATTGAAGCTAAGATCTGTAGTACACTGGTATGCCTCTAGCCAGCACAATAGGTAAGACTACACACTGAAATGGAGTACCTGACATACCAGTACAGTCCTAGCAAATGTGTACAAGTGTCAGGTGTGCCCCCCATCCAACGTACACTTATATCAACAGTCAGGTCTTTCCCCCACCCCCCTGCTCCTGTGTAGGAATGTAGATACAGTCAGGTGTCCCCCTCGCTATGGAGACATGTAGCAACAGTCAATGCCAAATGACCAATGGATACCCTGCAGACACAACATGCTACCTGACGGTGTACAACACAAAGGTCAGCACCGCAGTACAAACTACCTGGACTTGATCCACACATGCGATACAGATGGCCATACTGGGCATGCTCACACACTTGAAGGTATGAAGGCAATGTCAGTCAACAACATACTGAAAGGTCATACTGGGCATGCTCACACACAAACACATGAAAGCCATGCCTGCAAACACCAGTGGTCCAGACATATCTGGCAGTAGCAGTTCTTAGTACAGACACATGTCAGTATGCACCACTCCTGCCTTGCACACACAGTGGATAGGAATACAAGCATATATATAAGGACAACACACTATAATAAGCCAAAAGTAGACAGACATAGATGTGTGGAAGAGGGTGATCATGACAAGGAGCCATCCAGGCCTGTCCCACCCAGCACGCAGCCAAAGGGCCCCAAACACATGAGGTGCAGATGTCATTCACTGCAGATACTAGCCACCAGTATCTGTCAGCTTTACAGACTATGTGGTGCAAGTACCAGCTGTGCAACATAACTGTACAAGGAAGTAGTCATCTCGTAGCTGTATACATGTACCTGTGACATATGACCCCGTGTGTGCCTGCATGTGGCATGTCAACCCCTACATGAATGGGTTATGGCCCATGTACGCACTGCCCTCCCCATAGCAGTATTATGACAAGCCTGATGAGGTCATCCAATTTGAAATATACCTTTGGGAGAGCTGTAGCTCAGTAATTTCCATGGCGTGCCCCATAACTGCATACTGCTGTAGTGATAAACTAGTTAGGTAGTAGTTCTAACCTCAGACTTGCCGATTGTGTGTGTGATTGTGTGTGTGTCTGTCTGTCTCAGACTGTGTAGAGAGAAATGCTTTTCGGCTACTCACAGTCTGTACAATTCATATACTCAACTTTGGCAAGGCTGCTGATTTCACTCACCTAGAAATACACCTCTGGGAAAGTGGCAGCCCAGTAGTCTCTGTAGTCCGTTCTGTAACTGCGTATTGCTGTAGTGTGATAAAGTAGTTATGTCAGTGTTCTAATCTCAGACTTGCCAACTGTGTGTGTGTCCATTTGCCTGAGGAGAAACCAATGCTTTTAGAGTACTCACACTCCGTACAATTCATATACTCAACTTTGGCAGTCCTGCTGATGTCACCCACGTAGAACTACTCCTCTTGGACTGCTGTAACCCAGTAATCTTGGTAGAGCATTCTGTAACTGCGGAATGCTGTAGTGTGGTAAAATAGTTAGATAGGTGTTTTTATTCAGAGGCATAGCAGGTGTGTGTGTTTGTCAGTCATATCCTGTGTGTTGGTGGCTGTGAGTGTCTAGCCACTGGATGTGTTGGGGAGCGTGTTTTGCAGTTTTCTTATATAGTGACCATATATGTCACAATCAGCCAAGGGTTGGAGAGACATACACATACATTTGGCAATAGGACTGGTGAGTAACATCAGCAACCCTGTTATTACCCAGACTACAGTCAGAACCCATGTGTCAGACAGAAACACACTTGCATTGGGATTAACACCAGTGCATAATACAGGAGCTGCTGGTGTTTACCTTTTCATTCTTTTCTAATGCTTTGGTGTCACGATATTTGTTCTTGGGATATATAATCTATATATGTGTATGTATATATATGTATATATATATATATATATATATATATATATATATATATATATATATATATATCTATATATAATCTATATCTATGTATGTGTGTATATATATATATATATATATATATATATATATATATATAGCCGAAAGACACAATATATATATATATATATATATATATATATAGATATATATATATATATATATATATATATATATATATATATATATATATATATATGGACATTAACACACATACATCTACGTAACTGAATACATGTCCTATACTGTTGAATAGGTAAATTTCCGTTATCGGAGCAACACTATTAATGCAATCATTCTGGTATAATGCAGCTCATTAGCATGCCTGTTGAGCACATGTCAGTATAAAATGCTTGTGTTAATAATTAAATATTTAAAGTAACTAGTCTAATTTTACACACATCTGCCTGACAGACGTGTTAAGGTACTGCATTACAGCGGAGCGATCGCTTTAAAGTGTTGCCCGGTAAGTCACACAGACAGGAAATCAGTAATAAGGAAATACTTGCAAATAAAATGGCATTCCTTTCTTCTGTTAATTAGTCATGACATGGTGATATGTACACTGCATAAAATGCTTAACATGAAGTAATTGCCTCTGCTTACAATTTACAAAGACATAGTCATGCTGACCATTTGTAATCAGACAGTTTTCAGTCCTCTATGAGGCATGTGAAATGATGATTAAAAGACAGTGAAATTGCTATGTATATGTTTGCTGTGAAGGGCTTACAAGACACAAGTTGTTAAGATTAGGCTTCAACTTGGATTAATTATGTAAAAGCCTTGTACAATAGCAACAGATGTATACATCATAAACACAGTTATTTCCGAGCTCAGCGATGCCTTCCTAAATCCATGCCTGACACTCTTAAAAAACAAACGATCACTGTTTACTGATTGTAATCACATCCTCGCGGCTTAAAGAAGCCGAGTAAGTATAATTAGAGATGTTGAGGGTGGGTATTTGAAAATGAAAACGTTTTCTACAATGCCTGCTTTCCCTATAATGGATAGACTGCTGTAATAGTAGGCCTTTGTCTTTGTTTTTGCACTATTCTGCTTTTGGGAAAACACTTTCAATGTGGGTGCTGAGCTCCGACTCCAACCTCAAGCCATGTTGTTTGGATGTTAATGTTAACTGTTGTGTGTAAATCAGTTAAATGGATAAAATGTAAAAACAAAATGAAAACAACTGTAACTTCTACATTTTACACACACGTTAAGAGTAACACAAATACATGGTTTGACACTGGATTCGGAAGTCAGCAACCGCATTAACAGTGTTGCCCCATTAATGGAAAAGTACCCCCATGCAAACGCACTTAAACATGCTTACTGGTGCTTATATATGTTTACGTATCCAGTGTCAAACTGTGTATTTGTGTTACTCTTAACGTGTGTGTAAAATGTAGAAGTTACAGTTGTTTGTTTTTACATTTTATCCATTTAACTGATTTACACACAACTGTTAACATTAACATCCAAACAACATGGCTTGAGGTTCAATCTCAGCCTTACTACAGGATATGTACCTAAAGAGTGCATACAGCAACAGTGGTTCCTCTCCACAAAGGTGGTGCCTCAACAGATCCTGGAAACTATCGCCCAATAAGCCTGACTAGCTTAGTCTGCAAAGCTATGGAAAGGATCATCATGGACCTCATAAATAAAGATATTGGGGACCTACAGACACTGGATCCTACCCAGTTCAGCTTTGTTAAGGGTAGATCCTGCTTCTTAAACCTGGTAGATTTCTTTGAAACCGTCACCAAGGCCATTGACGAGGGGAAGGTGGTCCACACAGCCTACCTGGACCTCGCAAAAGCCTTCGATACAATACCCCACTCAGGCATTATAGATAAGCTCACCAGCTTAAATATAAACCCCTATGTCACTAGATGGGTTGCAAACTGGCTCAAGGACAGAACCCACATGGTTAGAATTGCTGGAGCCATGTCAGACTCCAAACCAGTTACAAGTGGCGTCCCACAAGGCTCAGTCCTGGGACCTCTCTTGTTCGGTATATATTTCTCGGAGGTACAGGCCAACATGGATGGACTGTGGCTGACCAAGTTCGCAGATGACTAAAAACTGGGTGCCATAATCGACTCTCCAGCTGACACAAGCATCCTCCAAAAGGGCCTCATAGAAAAAGACAACTGGTGCCAGAGCCATGGCCTCAAGCTAAACACCAAAATGTGTATAGTCATCCCCTTTGGCAAAAACAAAGTGCCCACAAATTACCACATAGGTGGTAATCTATTAAGTACAGAAGAAGTAATTAGGGACCTGGGGACCCAAGTTGATAGCAATCTCTCATTTGACAACCACGTGGCCACAGTGGTTAGGAAAACATTTTATATAGCCCACCTAATCATGAAGGGATTCACATCTAGATCAGGGGAGGTCATTGTGCCTCTTTACTCATCCCTCATCAGGCCCATAATTGAGTACAATGCCCCTTTTGGGGTGTACCTTACCAGACACCTGCAGCAACTGGAAAGACCCCAAAAGTACCTCACCAAGAGGATCAAAGGGCTCAAACAGATGCCATATGCTACCTGGTTAAAGAAACTCCAGCTCTACTCAGTGGCATACCTCCTGCTCAGAGGCGATCTCTGCCTGACGTATAAAGCCATGTCCAATCCAGAATTAATGGACATGCTACACCTCAGAAAATCCAAATACCATCGAGCTACGCGCTCAATAGACGAACCTCAGCACTGAAATAAATAGGACATGCTGGAGGGACAGATTCATAACCCAGAGGCTCCCTTCACTCTGGAATAAAATCCCAGTCCAGGTTAGGCAGAGTCCCTCATTGACTCTCTTCAAGAGGAATCTTGATGAGTGGATGGGAGATCGTAGGTTTACCCCGGGTATCCCTTCTGTGTCACTGTTAGACAGAGGCACAGTATACTAACCTCGAAAAAGGGCATAGCAAAATTAATTTAAAATGGGTGGCGAAAGCCAAACACACTCTGGCTAGGCTTATAAATGCCCTAGGGCAGATAGCCTAGTATGAACCTATGAACCTATGAACCTACTGCGTATTTGTGCTTACACCTGATTAATAGTAACTTATTCATTATGACACTAACACTGAGATTGAATGACATTAATTAAACATTTCATGCAGTACTCCAGTTCACATGTACATGTCTTTATGTAGGTTTTACAGCAATACAATGTATAAATATGTTTATATACACATTCCACATGGAAAATTATATGTGCTTGTGTGGGACTCGGACCGTGAATGCCTGTTCATTAGGCGAATGCTCTGACCAATGCACTATTGCTGTGCTGCTTCAGTTGCATATATACCCATATACCCATGTCTCCTAGTTCCCCAAACACCCACCCCAACACTTCACTAACACTGCAGTCATCCACTCTCCAGTTGGATTCATGGTGTATCCACACCAGTACACACTGGCCACTCCCTACCCCTGTAGACCCATCCCATCGGTTGACTCACTACATGTATCCTCAGGAATCCCTAACGTTTAGTCCACAAACATGGTGACATGAGTGACCAATAGGACTCTATTCACAATTTTTGCATTATCCCACATGGGACACACTTGTCTTTATGTCAAGATTAGACTCTTACTTCCTTACATACTTACTCCCATTAACATGACACTACAATGAATTCATTAGTCTGACTATATGGTAATGTACACATTACACATGAGAACTAATTATGTATGTGTTCAGCGTGATTCTTTTACAAATAGATTGATTTAGTATTTGGCGTTGCCATTGCAGGCAGATCACAGGGATAATTCCCTGTGTGAGACAGTCCTTACATTTGATTTATTCAGCACAGCACTGACTTTGGACATTGTACACACTTCTGCGTTTTAGCAATTTCATCCCTTCCCTCTTATGCACTACCTATTATTCTATATACTGTCGAGGTTTGTAAGGGCACATTCATGTGTTTATGTCTGCAAATGGAATGGATATGTTACAGGGAATGTACTTCTACATATAGATGTATGCATGTGTATGCATACATACTTATGACTAACTCGCTGGCCTCCATGAGGCGGTCCAATTAAAAGCAGGCCATCCAAACATGACACTCTTGGATCCATAATCACATACCCATGGTTCCTCGACCCCACCCAAGTTCGACATACACGCAATCCATCCATTATCCAGTCGCTTTCACGGCCATGACACACCTCCACACATTGCCTTCCCCCCAGCATTAGGGGCCCTACACATATGTTGGCCCAACACATGTATTGTCATCCTCTCCCACTATTCAGTCCTTGAATATACCTGCCCTTGCTTGTGTAATTCATGAAGATCCAAATATGCTGTCAATTTGTGGTAGTCCCACTGGGGACTTACCTCTGATTGTTTGTAAAGTAGACTTAGCAGATCAACAATGTTACTCTCACTGGTAAAACCCTGCCTGTGGTGTGAGTAGCAGTGCTTTGCTCACTCCTGGCCAGCTTGATATGACATACGCTGACAGCGCTATATAATACTATAGTTGCTGTTGATTCCCTTCTCATTCCTTTTGTATGCTTTATTGTTACGACGTTCATTCTTCATATATATATATATACATATATATATATATATATATATATATATATATATATATATATCTATATATATATATTTATATATATATATATATATATATATATATATATATATATATATTTATATATATATATATATACATATATATATATTGTTTTTTGCTTTTGTTTACCGGGATAAGTCCACGGGGCCTAAAAGAGCCCATTTTCAGTGTAGGCCCGGGGAGAAAAGCTCCAACAAGATACAGTCAAAATATAAACATTAATTAGTACAGAAGCAGAAACAGTGTTACAGATAGTAAATATAGTAACATATACAGAATATATACATAAAAGCAGGAATTTAATTTGTTTGATTACAGTAATATATACAGAATATATACATTAAAGCAGAATTCAATGAATTCAGTCGAGTGGTATAAACATTGATCAGTATTATTGTACCAGTTATGGAGAAAATATCATTAGTCACTATATATGTGTTTGTATATATGCATGTGTGTGTGTGTGTGTGTGTGTGTGTGTATGTATGTATGTATATATATATATATATATATATATATATATATATATATATATATATATATATTACATCTGTACATACTTGTTTCAATGAGGCAGAATGCAAGTCTATTGGTAATGAGTAGTCTTCTTGATATAGTCGCAGACATATTTGAAGGAATATTACTTATGTATGTAAGAATATTTCTATAGGGGGCATATTTGTAGGCTAAGGTTTTTGTCTTAGTCTGTCTTAATGAACAAACATTCTAACATGAGGTGAGGTAGCAGTTAAGGGTTAATGACTCAAGTATTTTTAATGTTCATTCATTACTATCACATAATTGGTTTAACACGTGTATATAAGAGCTGATTTTTTTAATGGTAAAATGTTCTGATGAAGTCTACCTGAGTGTAGATGAAAGCGCTCAACATTTCTATTTTAAATAAAGAGTTATTATTTATTACAAGCTACCTCATTGGAATTTTCGTCACCTTGAATGTGTGATGCGACTATATCAAGAAGACTACTCATTACCAATAGACTTGCATTCTGTCTCATTGAAACAGGGCTTGATTTTTTACTTATAGTTGACTGTTTCAGTATTGTTTTGCATCTTATCTGTACATACTTATATACATTTCCTATGCTGGGCACTGCTTACACCCATGCAACCGCACTCAGGTTTGTTTACTGTTTGTTATATATGTTTACTGCTGCTTATTTGTGCTTACTTGTGCCTTATTCATTATGACAGTACCACTTTGATTGAATGGATTTGGTTAAAAGTCCCATGCAATACTCAAGTTCACTTTTACATGTTATTATGTCGGTTTTACAGCAGAACAACATTCATTCCACACGGAAAATGATATGTGCTATAGTTGAACTTGAACTGTGAATGCCTGTTCATTAGGCGGATTCTCTAACCACTACACTACTGCTGTGCTGCTTCATTTGCATGTATACCCATGGTTCATAGTTACCCGAACACACGCCGCAACACTTCGCTAACACAGCAGTCTTCCATTCTCCAGATGAAAAATAACCACACCCTACTGCTCTAGACACGTCCCATATGTTGGCTCACTCCAAGTATATTCAGATGTCCCAAGCTTATAGTCTTGGAACATACGTTCATATAATAGTTAGAGTGTTCAAATAGTCTTCCGGTTTTCGCCTCATCTGACTGGAGACTGAAACTGCCCTATATCTGTTTGAAAGTCAGACTTAGCACATGGAAAATGACAGTCCCACTGCTAGCATCCTACCTGTGGTTGGAGATGCAGGTTTGCTCACCTCTGGCCAGCTTGATATGACAGCACTAAATAATACGGGGGGGTTCCGCTGCTGTTTTCCTTCACATTCATTATGAATGCTTTATTGTGACCATGTTCATTCTTCATGGATATATATATATATATATATATATATATATATATATATATATATATATATATATATATATACCTCTGTCTGTACATACACATGCATATACACCTACATACTTATTTACATTTCCCATACTGTTGAATGACCGCCACTTACCGCCGTGCATACCTGCTTACGTCTGCTTGAAAGTGCTTTAATCACTCTATATCCGACAGCCATTATTCTGGGCATCATATAAAATTTGCAGCCCTTTCATGGCTTGGACCCAGAAAGAGAAACACCATAGTCACTGGTTTGACCACTAAACCATCAGTGATACATTCTGCATGGATGGTAGTTTATTTTATTTATTTATTTTATTTATTTAACATTTGTTGACCGGGAATGTCCGACTAGGTTCCACAGAGCCTGTTTTCAGCGGAGGCCTGGGGAGAAATGCTCCAGATGCATGTCTTTGGAATGGTAGTTGGGATATATGACTTTATTACAGGCATTCCACACTACTGGCAAATAATGTGACAGTCGGTTGGTGTACATATGTATAGTACATGTTAATGTTCATATGTTTCTGAGAGACATATGCATACATTTGCAAGTATACATATTTATGAATAGGACGCATACTTGAAAACTACTTATATGCATGTATGTGTGATGTCTATCTGTAGCTATGCGAATATAAGTATGTACATTTATAGATATATGACTAAATATCTGGGGTTATACATGGCCATGTATATGAACACCCACATCCGGGAGGGACGTGTACCGTTTGTATACAGGGATTGTGGGCATCATTATGACATGGAACCTGGACAGGGCATACAATTTGTGGATGTATACTATTTGGAAGATGGCTATGGGGAAGCTTCTAGGGAACAAGTGAAAGGTATATATTCCTGATAATGCACATGGGGAGGTTCTACAGGACCAGGTGGAGACTGAGCAAGGTTGTGGACAAGTACTGCTAATCCAACTTGTGTCCGGATGTCAACGGCAATGGAAATTGTGTTGTGCCACCAAGTCTAATCTTGAGAACAGACACTTATCCCATGAGGGATGTCCAAAAATTGTGGATGCTGATGACCCTCATTCTTTTGGTTATATGAAAATAAGGGAGGGTTATACATGCATGGGATACCTAGTTTGCAGGCCTGAGACTGCCTAGGGTGAGACTGCCTACTAGATATGGGTAGGGGGCACTATGTACAGATATTGCTGGCCCAAGCTAGCTGCCAGAGTATGGGTGGTTTTGGTAGATGTTCAGCAAGGGGGGAGGTGTGCTGTGGATGGGACGATGGGTATTCAATTATGTATTCAGGTGTGTAGGGGCTGGATGGCTCAGTTCAGGCCAAACCATTATGTGGTGTGAGCTGGTACTGTTTCTGTACATGTGTATCATACATTTTAATGTTCATATGCTTGTGGGACTGTGTTCTGCAATATGACCTGAAAGTGTGTATTGGGAATGTGAATGTATGTTCTTTAGTTTCCTTTTTGATTCTCCCACTGCCCCCTCATACACCTCCAGTTCACCTATTGTACATCCGACCCAGTCTCCTCTTGGCAAATTATTACATTACCCATCACTCCCCAAAAATCCGCATACACACCATCCATCCCTTCTGTGGTTGTTAGCCCATGGCACAGACAGCAGTACACATTGCCTACTCTACATATCTCTGATACCATTATGGTTGTGAGGCCAACTCTTACATATTTAGTCTTCCACATGCTGTACTTCATGCACATAGGCACACACAAATACTTATCTTTCCTGGCATGGTAGGTTGACCCAGGTAATACCCATTCATCTTTGGGCCGTCAAGACAAGGATGACTCAGACCGCAAATGGGAAGATATTAAGCAAATGCTCTAACCATTGGGCTAGGCTTAGCAAAGGGCAGTGGTGTGCAAACATGCTACGTTTCACTTCCACTTGGCATAAAAATCAACACAACAATGAAATACGGATATGGGGTTTTAAATGTAATAGTTCTAGGGATGGGGGCTCAACATTCAGCTACGTGCTTGTGTGTTTACTCCTGTGATTTTATATTGGTGTTCGCGGAACACTCTTGTATGCTTTGCATACATTTCAGTATCCACAGACACTGACAGGATTGATTTCTATTAGAGGCAGGCTGTACTAGTCAGCATTTTAGGTTGCGTGACTGTAGCGGACAGGTTCACGCCTCCATGCAGCACTTAAACACACCCCCTGCATTCTCACAAATTTCCTGTGCAGGTGGATGGTGTGGCAGTGCGCCTTCATTAATATGCATATGGTGCTGCTGCACCATCTCTATGCCGCATGCTTGGTGCAACGCTAACACCATCCTTGCACCGAGCTTCATGAATCCTGGGGCTAATCTCTGTCTCTGGTAGCTTCTTAGATCTCATGGTCTTGGTTACCCATTCAATACCAATGTCATGGGGAATCGAAGTGTAAAAGTCACAGACATCTATTGTTAAAAGTCGTAATCACCTCTATATTTTAACTTGTCGTCTGTAAGAAAGGACTATGAATCTTTACAGATCTGTGGTTCTAGTTCTACATATTTCTTTAAAATGGAGTCTATCACATTTGCACAAGGACAGGTTATTGATTGTCTAGCGTCCACCAGTGCTCTCATTGGTGGTTCCACTAGACTTTTGTGCATCTTGGGGATGTCAAACAGTGTAGCTAGTCTTGGGGATGATATGGACATATAGTATGTGTTGATATCAATAACAGCATCAATAAATAAGTCATTCAAATAAGACTTAATACAGTTATGTGCTATGTTTACTTCATTTAAGCTAACTTTCCTCTACATGTCACTTTTCAATATCCTTTGCATTATTTTTGTGTAGTCAGTTAGGTTCATCAAAACTAGTCCTCCACCCTTATCGGGTTTCATCATTCGGACAGGTAGTGTTCTAAAATTATTCAACGCCTCCCTTATCCATATATATATATATATATATATATATATATATATATATAAATACACATATGCCAAACAGACACTAATCTGGTTAACAACAGGAAAAATGACATGCCTCCTTAAGAGTGAACCTGCATGCCATCCTGAGAACTACAGACCAATAATGTGCCTTTGAACAATACACAAATTATATACCTGAATTGATGAAAAGATTACAGTGATTCAGGAACAAAAAACACTTATATCAATAAAACAAAATGGTTATAGCAGAAAGTCATATGGAACAATGATAATTTTTAAATAAAGCCTTAATAGAATGGTGTACAAAGGGCAAGAACCTAATTATGTCATGGATAGCCTACAAGAAAGCATTTTGACAGCATCTCATAATCATGGATAATGGAATTCTGAGAGATGTATAACATATACAATAAATTGATCTATGACATTATAGTGACCATGAAACAGTGGAGCCGAGCATGGAGTGGAGTGACCATGAAAATTTGCAGCCGAGCCATGAGAAAGGGCAAATTATTATCCCAGGGATAGAAATTTAAAGGGACATATTCTACAGTGATGTTTTGTCACTGCTGGTGTTTTGTCTTGCCCTTAGCCCATTAAGTTGTTTACTTAACAGATTAGGCTATAGTTGTAATCTAGCTCTTAGAAACCAGCCTTGCTTAAAGACTTATCATCTTTTTGTGGCTGATGTAAAATTATACTGTTTATCAGATTTGGAGTTGAATGCACAACTTAAAATGGTGAAAACATATTCAGATGATAAAAGAATGACGTTTGGTTTGGATAAATGTGCAAAAGCAATATTAAAAAAGGGAAAGCTGTGAAACCAAAAAGATATCAAATTGGAAACATGATATAAAGGAACTTTTTTGTGTAACTGTTTTTATTGATTTTACAAAATGAATTTAATTTTATTTTGCAATATAAAACATAATTTACACAGGTTAGCAACTATATACAATCAACAACTATAGATCTAAACAGACTATTTACAAATGTGTCTATGTTTAAAAGATATTACACATTATTACACTTAAAACTTCATTCCATTAGGTATGCAGTCATCAATTCCATTATTTCATTCACTTTCTTTCATTAGTTGAAATAAGACGTGGCTCTTTCTTTCCTCATTGTAATGGTTCTCATTTCCATTCATGATACATTCAGTACAATGTTTTGGTATTCCTGAAATGTGGGTGAAGTCTTGCTTTTCCAATATGTAGTAATGGTTTTGCATGCTATAGCCAGTAGTGTGCATAACAGTGAAAGCTTTGTTCTAGCAATACATTAGGGTATGGGAGCATTTAACATGAAAGATTTAGGCAAATGAAAATTATCATTAAAGACTGTTTGCAAGAAAAAAATAACTTTATCCCAAAATGGGTTAGATACATGACAATAATAAAACATGTAGCTCCAATCTCCAATCTCCAAAACCCTATATTTTGTTTAAACATTATTTCCATCTTATGGGTGTTATAAAGGACCTATGAATGAATTTAGATGTGAACAGTTTCCATTGCAATGAAAGAGATGTTTGCTTTGTGGAGAGAAGTATTAATTTCTTGTCATTGTCATTTGGCATTTGATTATTGTTTTAAAGTAGTCCCACAGACTCTCTGCATAATATAATTTCATTTTCTTAACTGTTTTATAGATGTTTGGTAAGTAACCTTTTTGTGAACAACTTGTGTTGTTGATAGGCTTGCCACCCCTCCATTTTTTTTCCGGACTATCCGGAAATCAAACTGATTCTCCGGTAGTCCGGAAAACACTATACAAACTCCGGTATTCTGTTTCAAAAAGGAAACAGACTATCGGAGTTTGTAAATCGGCTGATTTACTATGCTTTTTCACAGAAAAGCATAGTAAATCAACCAAAAGCAGGCGGCGGGAATGAAAAAAGGGGACGTTCCCACCAAGTGATGCCATCATGATGTCACAAAATTGGTGGGAGAGGGGGTTGGGGTGGGAGGGGTTACTGGTGATGTGAGGGGCATGGCTTTACTCCAGTTTTAGCCATGAAGGAAGGTGGCAACCCTAGTTGTTGAAAAAAACAAGTATTCTATAAGTTTAGGTATATTTTGTCTAACTGATAATTGCAGCCTCTGTTCTGTTTCAAATGTGTTGTCTTACATCCTGTAAGCTTAGCCATAGATCATTACCTAAATCAAATTTGTTCCTTATTTGTACCATTGTTAAAACTTTTCCAGTGTTTAGTAACTCATCCCAGTAAGTCAGTTCATGGTTTCTAAGAGTGATGATTATATCTATATCAAAATCTTTTTTGTTATTTTGAGTGCATGCAATAGGATATACCCAAGAATGACCAAGCTTTTATGTTGGTATTCCTATTCATAAGGTTTTTATATCCTTTCAATATGTTTTTTTATAAACTTAGAACTTATGTGCTTCTGTTTTTTTTCTGTAAAATGTTCTCTCATCAACTAAAGAAGGTTATTTGAAACCAGCTCAATATATTATGATGGTAATGTAAGACATGATTTTATCCATATCTTTTCATGTATGTGCTTCCATCTGACAGAATAAGCATTATTTGCCCATAAAGATATTGTTTTTATACTAGACGACAGTGCATATATTTTCATATATGGAAGACTAATTCCTCCTGCTTCCCAGTCATTAAGTGATTATTCAGAGCTGTGCTGGGTTTATTAGGATACAAAAAGTTTACCATTAGTTTATCAACTTTTTTGTATAAGATTTAGGGGGGTATAGAAAAAGCTTGTATGAAGTATAATATTTCTGGAAAAATAATCTCTTTAATTATATAATGCATGTACTCCATTGTAAAAAAAATGTATTCCATTTTTGAATGAGTGTTTTAATGTTATGTGCAGCATTATAGTAGTTTATTGTTATTGTCTTATCTAATTCATCTGTTAATATAACCCCTAAGTATTTCATCTTATTGTCAGCAGTTCTATACTTATAAAAATCCTTATGTATGTCTTTCTTATTAGAATTTATAAGTAGTATGTGTGTTTTATTTTCATTAAATTTGAGGCCAGAGAGTTTCTGAAAATTTTCGATTAAATTTAATAGAGTTTTTAGGGCAGTGTTGTCATCCTTTAAAGTTAACAAAATATCATCTGCAAACAACTGTAACTTCATTACCAGACTATTGTCAATTTGTATACCCTTAATATTCTTACTCACTCAAATATATTTGTCAAAAGGTTCAATTACTAAGGCAAATAATAATGGAGACAAGTGGCATCCCAATTTTTTACCTTTAGTAATTTCTAGAGATTTAGAAAAGCATAATCCAATCTTTATATATGCTAAGGATTTATCATAAAGTGATTAATAGTGTGAAATATCGAGAAAATCCATATTTTTCTAGAACTGACCATAGATAATCCCAGTGGACGGAATCAGAGACACTGTTTATGGCTAAACTGACTATATTTGTGTCATTTTTTGTATGATCAATGCAATCAATTAAAGATATAATTTGTTATCATATATATTTCTGTCTTTTATAAACCCAGTTTGATCTTCATAATAATAATGGAAGTAGCTGTTTCATCTGAGCCATATGCATTGCCATACACATTTTATAATCAACATTTAGTAAAGCTATAGGTCTGTAAGATGAACATTCCTTTGCATTTTTATCTGGTTTCAAAATAGGTGATATTATTGTATATTTACAAGATCGAGGAAGATTTTTGCTTTCCTTTACTAATGTAAGCACTTTTAACAGTAATGACAGAGCTTCTTTGTTTAATAAATTGAACATTTCTGGGATCATATTATCTATGCCGGGTGCTTTGTTTAGCTTTAAACTTTTAATCTGGGATTTAAGTTCAGTCATGGTTATTTATTTGTGTATTAATTTTATATGATCATTTGTTAGTTTGGTTTTGATATGTTTTCTAATGAAATACTTTAATATGTTTTGAGGTTCTATTATTTCTTTTTGGGTATTAACTTTATGAAAGTATAATTTAAATGCTTTTAATATCCCTTCTAAGTCTCATACTTTCTTTCTGGTATCTTAAATGTATATTTCCTTTATTTGATTAGCATTTATGATCTTTTTAGTTCTATTTGCTGCTCTTTTCTGATTTCTGGAGTACAATGAATAAGAAAATAATTTGATCTTCTCTAAATTTATCATTGCCTTATAATGTAGTATCGCTAAATGTTTTTATTCATGTAATCTAATTCACTTATTAAATTCATCTTTCCCTTCTGAATGTCAAATATATATTTCTGACAGTTCTTCAGTAAGATTTATGTCTAAAATGTTTATCTCTCTTTAGCAAAGAAATTCCTTAAAATCCTTTAAGTTTATGTATTAAGGAATTCTGGTTGCAGTTATTCTTTGTTTTGTATTTAAATCTAAATCAAAAGTAATCACATTATGGTATGACAATGGGTGTGTGACTACTTTGACTTTAACTTTGTAGTTAGATCTCTTGATGTGTACACGCTATCTGTTCTTCAATGTGTGCCAAGCTGATGAGAGTAGTGTGAAAAGAATAATGTATTATGATCAGCATATCCATTAATGTCTACAATATTAAAAGTCTCAGTGAAATCAGACAACACCTTAGAAATTACTGTTTCCTTTCTTGTGTTCTAGCATTAGTGATCTCATCATTCATTATACAATTAAAGTTTCCTGCTATGATTATTTCACCTATAACATGGTGTACAATGTCTTCTAAATCTTGTTTGGCTACTTTGAAACCTAATCCAGGTATCCAATAAAAGTTTACTGAAGTATATATCTTCCCATTTATGGATATCATTATTAAACAGATTCATCTTTTTTTTTATCATAATATGTATTTAAAATGTTTGGCATTAAGACAGAGTTTTTCCATAAGACTGCTACTCCTTTCTTCTTTTGTTTATAGTGCAAACTTAATAAAACTGTATAGTTATTTGTGTTAATTCTATTTATGTCTTCTTGTATAATGTGTGTTTCTTGCAAAAAAAAAATATCTGTGCATTAAACATCTTCAAATATTTTAAGAAACTTCCCCTTTTACAATTATTTTTCAGACCATTCACATTAATGGGATTACATTTCATAGTTAAATTAAATTATCACTCAAACTGCTAGCTGTATGTGTATATTTTAACTAAAAAGCACATAGATTTTACTAAAGAGAATGAATGATTTTCATTTGATGTAGCAATGTAGTTACAACTCACAGACACCCAATAAAAAGGAATTAAACTATAAAATCTTAAATATTTGAGACAAAAAAAACTAACCCTCCTATGGGACAACAACCCCAGCTTTAAATAGACTAGCCATTCAAGCATACCTTCTAACACCCCCTCTGAGAATCAATTTTCAGCCCAAGTATCTATATAGTCTAACAGAACAAAGCTTCCTTTGTCTTATATCCTATTCATATAAGACATTTTTAATAAAATCTGATTTTAAATACAAGAAAAACATTCAACATTACCATATTACTATATTAAGCATATTGCTTTGCTATTTAAATAATGTAAGTTACAATGACTTCTTGTGTTTACTTATAACATAAAAAAAGTTATTGTAACTTGCATTATTTTAATAGCAAGTTACAATTACTTCTTCTCTTTACTTATAATATACAACAATTCTCCAACAGTCAAACTCCATTTGATAAAAATAAATTAATATGTGCTATTTAGATTAATCTAACTAGTCAGCAAAACAAATCAGATCTATAAAAATGCATTATAAGGTTGCATCACACTAGTTAAACCCATTGCAGCTGCTGTTATTATATTGTGTAGTAGCACAGTTTGCTTCACTTTAAGGTCTTTGTTATATATAATATAATTACAACACTTTCTTGTCTATTTTATAAAAATCAGATATTCTGTGTCACTTTTATTAGTAAAAACATAAGAAAAACAGCAGCATGAATGTTTCCAAATCCTTTAATAAAATTGAATAAAACACAAACAGAAGCAACTGCTACAATCCCATCAATATATACAATTTAAAAATACCCACCAGCAAATGAAGATTGAAGAACAAAGCACATGTATAAGACTACTAATTGTTAGTTCAGGCATTTAAAGAAATACAAACTCTTAATACTATTTATGAACATTGAATAAATGTTACTTATAAAAATATAACATAAAGTGTATTTAGAAAAAATATACTTATAAATAAAAAGTGCATAAATATACACACTATATATAACATATACTTTTATTTAACATATGTCTGTCTTTCAATAGTAGTTTAATGCTATTTTTACTATTCAGCCCAAGTGGGTATTCTGCTCTAAAATAATTTATCCATTTGTATTCTTCAATCTCAGTTCTATTATTCAAGTCACCTCCCTAATACCAACAGAAGCTTTAACTAAAACTGTAAATTTAAATGTATGTTCCATATCACAAGCATCAATATGCTTAAATAATGCATTTGTTTCAATCCACCTATGTATATATGACAAATGTGAAGTAATTCTGTCTTTCAACTTCTGATTAGTTTTACCTATATAAAATGGCATACATTTTTCACAATTTGCCAGATAAACCACATTCTCAGCCAAACAAGTCACATATACATCACAATGATTTTTTTCTTTGAAATAGGATTAATAAATCCATTAGATGGATTAATACATTTACAAAGAACACAATTATAACACAGCATTGTCTGATTTCTATTAGTGACAGAAGTGGCCTTAGTACTATTAGAGAGGGCGGAATCCTTATAACATAAATGTTGTTTCAAATTCCATTCTTTCTTAAACACAAAATGGGGTTTATCACCTACATTTTTTTTCATTATCAGATGTTAGAATATCCCAATTTCTTTCAATAATCTTTTGAACTTGTGTAGTATGGTATTATACTTAGCAATATACCTAACAGGCCAATGAGGGTTATCAGTTGTAGGTCCATTTTCTAATGTATTACCTATTAAGTACAGTGTATGTTCTTTTTCTCTTTCAGAATGTATAAATAATACACCATCATTAATAATTTTAGTATTATATTTTCTTAAAGAACCATAGCATCTACCTCTCTATTAAACCCTTAATTAGTTGTGCTCAATCTGCTAGCCCTAAGTAGCTGACTTTTTACAACTCCTCTATAAATATGCCTTGGATACATACTGTTGCCATGTACATAGTGTATGGCCTGTAAATTCTTCCTATAAATAGAAGTATCAAACTTATAACTATTATATGTAATATTAGCATCCAAAACACTAAACCTACATTCAGAATATTTTAAGCCAAAAGATAAAAAATAGTCATCTGTAAATATTCAACAAAATTATTTAAATACTGTTCATCTCCCTACCAAAGAAGGAAGATGTCATCCACAAATCTTTTATAAAAAGCAAGTTCTATATAATATGAATTATTCTCATTGCTGAAAATATAGACTCCTTCCCATTTATCTAATACTAGGTTAGAGTAGCTATTAGCTATAGGTGTGCCCATGGCAACACCTGAGCATCGATGATAAAATTGGTCCTTAAACAGAAAAACATTATTACAAAGAACTGTATCTAACACAGAACAAATCAATTCTATTTTACTGTTAGAAAAATCACTATACTCAAATAAAGACTCTTTAAAGTATTGTATACCTATTTCATTTGGAATAATGGTAAATAGTGATTTAACGTCCAAGGTAACATGCCACACCCTACCTAGTTCATTATTATTAATCCATATATGCAAAGCATATAACAATTCATTTGTGTCTTTTATATAGCTTTTACTATAGCTCAACAATTTGCATAACTCATACTCCAAATATTTAGATAAAGCAATAATAACCCATCTACTTTCAGATATAATGGGTCTCATTGGTGGTATTTGTGGGTTCTTATAAATCTTAGGGAGCCCATATATAATGGGAATCACAGGATTCTCTATATACAGAAAATTGAAAAGCTCCGGAGAAATAGAACTCACCATTAACAAATCATATCAAATGTTTTGACAACATAAATATTTTTGTTTATTTCTATGTTGTTAATCTTCTTAAATGTGCACTCCTCAGAAAGTAGTGTAAGCATCCAGCCCACATAATCATCAGTATTCATAATAACTGTCCTGCCACCCTTATCTACTTGCTTTATAATTATGTCATCTTTTTTGCATCAAGGATTTTAAAGCTTCATGTCCTTCTAAGTCTAACTTAAAAAATGTCTCATTTTTTTGTTAAAAAAAAAACAGCCTATACAGTTCATTCTCTCACATATTATAAAAAGCCATAACTGTCATTGTACTACTAAGGATAAAAGTGGTAGTGCATTTTAACTGTATATCAGAATAAGCAACATTATTTTTAAACATGCATTTTAAATCTATGTTTCTCACAAACATTCTTTTAATATAATGCTATTTTTACTATTCAGCCCTGGTGGGCAGTCTGCTCTAAAATAATTTATCCATTTGTATTCTTCAGTCTTAGTTCTATTATTCAAGTCAATTCCCCTATTAAAAGAGAGACAGACATATGTTAAATAATATCTATATGTTTTATATATATATATATATATATATATATATATGTATATGTGTGTATACTCATGTACTAGTACATATATATATATATATATATATATATATATATATATATATATATATATATATAATTATTGTATGATGACAATATTGAATAGTTAGCAAAAAAAAAAAAAAAAATTTTGACTAATTTTTAACTTTTCCTGTGTCCTATAAATTCTTGCAGTGTATTGCAAATTTGCATTTTCAATGTTCCTACTTTGTCTACTTTCTATTGTAAATATGCATTTTAAAATATTCTTACTGTGTGTACTTTCTATTGTAATTTGAATTTGCAGTGTCTTACTTTGTTTTCTTGCTGTTGTATTATGTTTTGTATTCTTCTTAAACTTTGCATTGGTTGTACTGCCTTTGGAGCTTTTCTCCCCGGGCCTCCACTGAAAATGGGTTCTTCTTGACCCAGTGGACTTCCCCGGTAATCAAACTGAAATAAAATAAATAAATAAATAAATATATATATATATATATATATATATATATATATATATATATACATAATTTATTTATTTATATCTTTTTTATAAATACACTTTTATAAATTATATTTTTATAAGTAACACTTATTCCCCTGGATTTACTATTCCTCTGTGCAGGACTAGCTTAGTCCTGTATGGAAGCAGCCATCTAGGAGCAGGACGGCAGTGTGCCATGCATAATAATGAGGTGCACTGCCTAAGCTCCTAGGCTTACATGGAGCATGTAAGAGTGCAGGGGGCGTGTCTGAGAGCAGAGCTCTCAGAATATACAAACCCCTGCAATGAAGAACAGCAGAAAGGGGTAAGAAATGAGCAAGACCACTCATAGGTGTCCGCATATCCCCACCAACGGTCCCCCTTGTGTACAACAGAAACAGTATACATAAATACAATGAACAAACCCTTTATTTTTTTTTTAAACTTCCATGAAAGCTAACTGTAGATGCGTGGGTGTGCCCATCACTTAGCTATGGTTAATGTAGCTTAAATGGCTGAAGGGGATAACAAGGAAGATATATGCAAATGAAGCAGCATAGCAATAGTGTAGTGGGCAGAGCATTCACCTTACAAGCAGGCATTCCCAGTTCGAATCCCACTGCAGCAGATTCCTTTTTCCATGACAAAGTATGTTATGAGTAATATTTATGTTGCATAACCCACTAAATAACATATTTTTATGAACTGAAGCACTGCAGTAAATGCACATATGAGGTGTCAATGTCATAATGAATAATGCACTAGTAAGCAGGTTTAAGCACAAATAAGCAGTAGTAAGCATATGCACTAGTAAGCAGGCTTCAGCCCGTTTGCACAGTGGTAAGCAATGCCTGCACTGCTTAAGCAGTTCTAAAGCTAACTCACTGTAAGCAGATGTAACAGCAGGTTAGCATTGCTTACGATCCTCCAAACCCACTTACAAATTCTCAAAAGTGCCTTAATCACTCGGTATCCAATGGTCATTGTTCTGCCCATCAACAAAATAAACAGCCATGCGGGTCTCAATCCCAGGATCCTATACACCATAGACACAATAGTTAACCACCAAGCCATCACAGAAGCACAGAAGAATGAGGCATCAGCAAACAAGTCTTCACCATAGTAAAAACCAAACTGAACCTGTGAAAGGAATAAGTATACAGTCATATGTTCCATAACCCACTACATAACATAAATATGTGAACTGGAGTGCAGCAGTAAGCCCAGAAGTGAGGTGTAATTGTAAAAGAGTGTTGAATTCTCCAATAAAACACAAGGACCCCATAGTGTGCATGTATACATTAATCATGGATACCAGGCAGATATATAAGATGTAATGAATAAGAAATCAATGCCAAAAAGGAAATATAATGCAGAGTCTAATGTAAAAAATGCTAAGTATTGCACAGGCCAGCATAGGAGGTCTAAGCAATGTGTACACCAGCTAACTCATTGTGCCCAGTGGTATACCCCTTTAAACAATGCCAACCTTAAGTAAGCAGGTTTGCCCAAAGCTTAGCCTTTTCAAAACCATCCAATCATGGAAAAGTGTGGGAAATTAGCCCTACTTAACCCAAGAGGTGGGAATACTTCTCATAACTGGTTGCAGCTTCCCCTTGCAGGCACTGTGCCAATAAGGGGAGAAGGTGTGCACTTTCAGGCACAGTGCTGGTGCATCCAGGAGTACAAGGTCATGGCAGGACACCTTGTCAAAGACCATGATCAGGAACTGCTGCAGGGCCAGTACCAGGGCTCCCAATATAAGGCAGAGGCCTGAGACTGTCTTGCCCATGACCTCGCTGGTGCTACTGGCATACCCCAAACTTGTGAGGAGGTCAAGCATCACTATGCTGAACTGAAGCGGCATAAGGGGGACCTCTTGGAGGAGTGGCTCCAAGAGGGTAGAGTGGCATGGGATATTCCAGTCATGTATAAGTATCACCCCAGTATGTGTGTAATAATTGCTGGCTCAGGTATATCATGGATAGGTACGGCTATATATTTCTCTTATGTCCCCCACAGCTGCAATGGAGCAGGCCGCGAACTAGGAGGCCCACATCAGTCACCTGGTGAGGTTGTGATGTGAGGCAGGTCAGTAATACTCATGGATTTACTGTCATAAGAAATAAAACTAAAAGTAGTAATAAATTAATTGCCTGTATAAAACCTGCATTGTTCAAGCAAGTACTGCATACACTAGAGAATATGGCAGAAAGAGTCTCATATTGTTTGTATGTCAATAAAAGTGTGATAGCCTGACAAAACAGGTCTAACTGCTGGACTGCATGTGTATACTGGTATTATATGGTAATGTAGATTTGCAATCATATAATAGTACTGTAGAATTAAGCACTGTTACCCACACTGTGCACTATAAATTGAATGTGTAGGAATGCCTGTATATGACAGGTGTAATACCCAGAGGCCATTTAGTACAACTGAGAGACAGATAGACAGTAGAGAGTCTTTCAGCTTTTTCCTGGTAAGGGGTCACCACAGCGGAACTCCAGTCCGCTAATGACTGGCAATAGATTTTTTTACAAAATGCTGAGGTGCCAGCTCAACGCCCAACCTTCAACAAAGGCACGCCCATTTACGCACACATGTCTTTCGAACGCTACCCAACCGCAGGGAGGACATGCAGACTCCACACAGAAGGCACTCCCAAGCCAAGCCAAGAATCAAACGGGAGAGAGACACATAGACAGTAAACAGGGAAAATGCAGACAACAAAAATGAATAGCACATGCAACTGAGATGTGAACTGTTGTTTTTTTAGCACATACAGCCACAGTTCAAATCCTGCCAGTGGTAGTAGTCTGCATACAGAATCATACCCCACAACTGTACAGATATGTCCAGAATGTCTATGACAGTGGCCCATATCTGCTGCCCATCAACCTGTCCCCCGGGAAATCAGTGGGATGATCCCAGACCTATAGGCAGCAAACAGGAAATACAACTGATTGACACACATCTATGAGAATAAAGCTGGCACACTAGCAACTTCCCAATACCTTATGTGACTAAGAACCCACGTATGTTCCATTTACACCCCAACTTGTCAAGCTGTGGTCAGAGTGTGTACAGAAACAGTATGAGATGTATGTGTGTAATAGTAATGTGGAATCTGGTACTGTGTGTGGGAACATTCAGGTAGTACTAATAAACATTCCTCCCACAGGTCTGTCAGATACCATCACTGTGCCCAGAAATACAAGGATGATACCCAGTACTGGTACTGTTCACAGTGGTATTATATGGCATTGTGACTGATGCAGTTGCTCTGAATAATGAGGTATTACAGATCACTGTCACCCACACTGTTCTACAACATATAACTGTCTAGGAAATCTGTATAACAATGTTGTAATACAAGGTCAGAATGCAAAAGCAAAGGGGATTAATAAGACAGAAAGCCGATAGGAGATATACAGCAATATCTATATAGCAGACACAACTGTGATGGACAGTGTTTAAGTTGCAGCAGACACAGCCATGGTCTGAATCCTGGGAGTGGAATTAGGCTGCACACAGAATCATACCCCACAACTGTACAGATGAGGCGAAAATGTCCAGTATATGGGACCATATCTGCTGCCTGTTCCCCTGTCCCCCTGATAAGTCTGTGGGATGATCCCAGATGTTTAGCCAGCAAACAGGGAATACAAGTGACTGTCAAACATCAATGAGAACACACCTGTCACTGTAGCACCCCCCCAAAACTGTTAGGAGAGTAATATGTCAACTATGTCCTATCTAAACTCCCATGTTGTCAAGCTGTGACCAGAGTGTCTATAGTAACAGATTGAGATGTATGTGCATAATACAAATGTGTAATTCGGAATGTTGTGTGGCAGCAGTCAGGTAGTGCTAACAAACATTGCTCCCACAGGTACATCAGCTACAAACATTGTGCTGAGAAATACAGAGCATTATAACCTGTACTGGTACTGTTCACTCTGGTATTGCAAGGAATTGTGAGTGTTGAAGTTTCTCTGAATAATAAAGTATCACTGGTCACTGTCACCCACACTGTATTACATAATATAACTGTGTAGGAAAGCATGTATATGTGTGTGTCAGGTCACAAAAGGTGGAAGAGGGCAATATTCTAGATATGTCTAGCACACCAGTATGTGGTCAACACATGGCCAGAGTCTGTGCATAACGAGTTGGATAGCTATGAGCACAACATCAACCTGGAATCTGTGAGTATGTGTAGAAACAGTTAGTTAATGTTAACAAACATTCCCTCCACAGGTATACCAGGTAAGAGGTGTATACTGCAGGTAAAACCAGTTCATGTATAACGACGACAACAGCCATATCACTGTGCAAACTAATGCTATAGGGTAGTGTAGTAAGACTTGTAAGGTACAGATAACAGCAGTGACAAGGAAAGTAATGTGGACTACAGGAATATACTAGTTCTTAATTCACATCTTTCTCCCCCCCCACCATATCTCCAACAATAACCAACATACCCACCCCAACTGGTATGTAATGACACCTAGGTTCTGATAATGTGAAACGGTTTGATAAATATTTTAATGGTTCCCATGCATGTGCTATATTGAATTATTCCAACATTGGTGGCATGGTGCCATCAATGTACCTGCATGCTTTTCTTATTAGCACTGTGGTCCCATATATGCATGTGTTCTGTTTGCTATTCAGCTGTTCTGTATCTGGTGTCTGGGTTAATGGGAATATCTATGCATGCTGTTATACACAACCCTGAAATGTGTTGACTATTACTAACCCACATATGATGATGAAATCTAAACACTATAGCACATTTGGGAAGGCTGGTCCCAGTGGACCCACCCGTCCCACCTCAGCTGGCCGTGGCACTGGGCACCAGCATATCTGGGGCCCATCCCAGGACGTCCCTGTCCATTGGTCCTGCACCACCTTTGGGTGGAATCGCCTCAGGGGATGGGTCTCACCCCCCCTGCGGAGTGGGTGCGGACAGGCACCTGTCACCCTTCACTAGCAGTTTGATGATATCCTATGCCAGCTCGAGGGCTGCGTGATGTGATTAGAGAATCCGCCTGGCTCTGCGACTCAGCCCCCAGCACAGCCACCTTTGGGGCTGTGAAAGTGCAGTAGTGACTGCCCATGGGTGGGGACCTCAGTCCCACTGTTACCACTAGGGGGCTTGTGGGCTTCCTATTTCCCAACACCTCTCCCCATCAAGTTATTTACCCCCACGTGTGTTGTATACCACCCCTGTATGCATCTTGTTTGTCTTGTCTGATAACCTACCCAACCTACCTCCACAAATATACCTACTAACCCTCCCCAACATCCCAGTCTCACCTGAAAAAAAAGAAGGGCAATCTGTTCCCACAAAAAATCTTGCCCCATACAAAACTGTCCATTTTGCACATGTGTCCACTGGACACGTAATCTGGTCTAATTGGCATCACAATGTATTATTGTTGTCCTCACCCCCTCCCAGGGGTTTGAGTGCCCAAATCTACCTCCAAATTCAATGTATATGCACAGCTGTGGCTGTAGAAGAAATGGGCAGCTATGGACCTTCCCTACACCCTTCCTGCAAATCCATGGCTATTTTCCCTACTGTCTTTCCCTCTTTGTTCTTCTTTTTTCACCACTTTCCTATCAACCGCTTTTTCTTTTTTTTTTAAAGAAATTAGAGTGGGGGTAAGGGTGAGTAAGCACTTTTAAGCAGCAGTAAGCGGGTTTAAGCCTGTTTGCATGTAGGTAAGCAATGACCTACACATGTTAAGTAATTTAGAAGCTAACTGAGTATAAGAAACTGTAACCGGAAGTTAGCAGTGCTTAAATCCACACAAACCCATGCAAACCCGCTTACAACTGCTTTAAAGTGCCTTAATCACTCTGTATCCAAAGACCTATGTTCTGCCCAGCAAAAAAATAAACAGCCTCTGCAAGATTCGAACCCAGGATGCTACACACCATAGACAAAATGATTTACTACTAAGCCATGTCAGATATACATAACCCTGATGTATCCACAAACATATCATCCAGCCCAGTCATTCAACAGTACAGAGAATGTATTCCAACATTTAGATGTATGTGTGTGTGCTAAACAGATCCAGCATATCTATATATGTATATATATATATATATATATATATATATATATATATATATATATATATATATATATATATATATATATATATATACATATATATGAATATATATGAACATATATACATGCAAATGCCTACATCTATAGATATATATGTCTACATCTACATGTCTAAATATACACAGCAAGTTTCTTATATGTAAGCATATATATATATATATATATATATATATATATATATATATATATATATATATATTTATATATTTATAGGTTGTGAAGGCTGCCAGCCTAGCCAGATATAATTTTATACATAATTTTGTCATTTGTAAATATGAATGTTGAATTACAGGCTTGTTTTCTTAAATGAAAGAATATGCTATGAAATGTTGAACTCAAAACAATGTAGCAACATTGCCCTCTGCTGTAAAGAAAGCTAAGTCAAGCATTTCTTGTCTGTCCTTTGAAATTGAAATTATTTCATGACTGTCTTTGATGTTTACAATTCGGCTCCGGCTGGGCTAGATGAAGGCTTCCTGCCTATTGTTTTAAGGCTAAAGTTAATGACCAGAATTTACATGTGGAATGTCCTTTATTGCTTTGGTTTCTGCATAGGGCTGAAAGAATGTAAATGCAGTTTCTGTCAGCCTGGGAACACCAGGAAAGTGTAAAAAATGATGTAATGGGAATCAGGACTGCAATAGCAATTTAAACAGAGAGAATCAGAAGGCATTTAAGAATTTTCGTCTTGAACATCCAACCTACAGCACTGTCTTGCTCATATGTAAGTTATCTTATATTTGTGTTCTCTTTTAGAAATAGTTAGGAACTAGTAAGATTAGTCTACATGTTGTTCTGTGATGTCAGAACTGTAGTACTGACTTATTTTAAGTATTTCTGTGTGATCTCTGAACTCTTGACTTGCACTGTGTAGTGGGAAGTGTTATCTTGTGTTTTTATTATTTATTATTAAATATTTTAAAACCTTTCAGCTGTGGCTGTTTTGTGTAGAGATAATTTAAGCTCTAGAGTACATTGCATATTTATAGAGTTTACTGTCCAAATCACTCTATATGAGCCTTGACTGTTTAGTCACGACTACCAATTGGATAATAGTATTGCACAGTAATAATTGGACACCCTTTTAAGGTCCTTTGAGTAGCAGATAAGTATTAGTGGGTGATGGCAAGTGAAACTACCATATAGTCTGGGAGAAAGGGGCACAGCTGGAGAAACTGTGCCAGCCTTCCCCAGGAGTGTCTGTGTGGTTGTATAAACTCTTATCACGAAGTGCATGTGTGTATGTGGCAGCTACTTGGGCAGGGACATGAAGCACTGGTTGGACAGAGAGGGTGCTAGAGGTTTTAGCTTGCCCACTAGGCTGAGATCTGGACCCTATAGCTGTGCCATTGGGAAGTCTTATTAGGGACCTGGAGAGCAAGGCAGCAATCAGCCCCGGACTGACTGTGATCTCTGTGTGCTCTTAAGGGAAATTGTTATCCTGTCTTCATATATGAGATGCCCTTTCTGGTGTTAGTGGTGAGGATTGAAGCTCCTTGATTGCTGGGCCAGGGCATGGATGTCACATATTAATTGTTTGGCAGCGGTGGGATATCCACATCACATATTAATTAGGTGGCAAATACTAATTGGCTTGTAGTGGTGTGGGTAGAGTGAATCTTGTAGCTTGTGTACAGTGAACTTTGAAGGTCTTTCTGTACTCTAAAACAGCCACACAGTGAATACTCAGAGTTCAGATCACAATTGTTTTATTTCTTTTGTTAGCTTAGTTAGTCAGGGTGAGCAAGCAGCATGTCAGCAGAGGAGTATGGAAAGCTGACAAGGGGCCACCTGATGGAGATTTGTCAGGCTAAAGGACTGGTGCATGGATACCTGACTAAGGCAGACCTGATTGCAGCCTTTGTTACAGCTGCATCAGAAAACATCAACCAGGAGGACAATCAGACTGGCAGTGGAGAAAAACGTACCCTCAGAGAATGGACAGCTCAACCTTTCTGCAGTGGACTTAAAAATCCAGCTGGAGCTAAAGTGACTTGAGTTGTAGGCCAGGAGTGTGGAATGAGAAGCAGCTGAAAGACTGAGGCATCTAGAGAGTGAAGAGAATGAGAAACTGCTATGCCTAGAAGCTGAGGAAAAGATAAGCAGAGGCAGCATGAGAAGGAGATGCTGACTCTTTGCAAGAGTCATGAAGGTAATGGGGAAGGGAGTAACTGGACCCCAGAAACACAAAAGGTCAGTAAATTTCTTCAGCAGTTTAAAGAGGGGGATAATTTTGATAGTTTCATTCATATGTTTGAAAGGGTATGTAAACAGTATGAAGTTGACCAAGGGCTCTGGGTACGGTTCCTGACCCCCTTACTCCATGGTAAAGCTGTAAGTGTATTATCTAAAATGTCTGACACTGTATGTTTTGATTATACTGCTGTAAAAAAATGTCTATTAGAGTTTTTTAAGCTAACACCTGAAATGTATAGGAAAAAGTTTTGTGAGCATAGACGCAAGGCAGATGAAAGTGTGGGTGAATATGTTGCTGAATTGAGCACTTATTTCCATAGGTGGGTGAGTGGATGCCAGGTCACCACTTTTGAAGGGCTGGCAGACCTTTTGGTGAGGGAACAAGCCCTTAGCACTTTACCTGAGGACATGATGATCTGGTTAGCTGATAGATAATGTGCTACTTCAGATGAGTTTGGGAAGAATGCAGACCTATACCTGGCAAGCAGGGCAGCCCTTCACAGGAAGGGGACCCCCAGTACTGCTCATGGGTCTAAAGGAACCCATGGTGGGCAGCACAGACTGCCCAACAGAATCTGCCAGTAGCAGGGGAAGCCACTAGTCCAGGTACACATCCAGAAGCTAGGGTTAAATGTTTTGAATGCAACCAGTGGGGCCATGTGGCATACAGGTGTGCACGGAGGCAAGGTGGGGAACAAAAGGTGAGGGAGCCAGTAACTGGGAAAGACAAAATGCCAATAGTAGGTTGTCTTGAGACAACAGGGGTACCAAAATACCATCCTGCAAATGTCCTGATAGGGAAGGATTTGGATGAGGCAGTACCATGTGCTTATGCAGTTACAAGTGGTCAAGCTAGGAGACAAGCATGTAGGTCTGGTAGCCTGGGAGAGACCTAGACAGACTGCATACTTGCAGCTAGGACTGGTGATGTGGTTACTTCAAGGAGGGAGCTACCCTGTAGCAGTGAGACTGAATGTGAGCCACAGCTGCTTGTAGGTACTCTTGGTCTCTTGGATAGAGTGACTGCAAAGGTAGAGGTGAGTAGTTGTACCCAGGCTGACAGTGAGGCACCACTGTCAGAGGATGTCAGACTTCCTGTGGAAGGGGAGCTGGGAAGGGTTACAAGGACAGAGTTGAGACAGGCTCAGCTCTCAGACCCTACATTGCAAGGCCTGAGGCAGGTAGCTAGGGAGGCACCTGATTCTCAAGGAAAGGGGGAATCTGTATACTGGGACAAGGGGTTACTATACAGAGAGTGGACCCCTGAGAGAGGGCTAGAAGGTGAGAGAATACAGCAGTTGGTAGTGCCTAGACCCTACCATCTAGAGCTTCTAGCCATAGCCCATGATATTCCCTTTGCAGGTCATATGGGCATAAAATGTACAAAGAGGCATATTATGCAGAACTTCTATTGACCTGAAATTTCCAGAGATGTAACAGAGTACTGCAGGACCCATGAGCAGTGCCAAAAGGTAGTCGAGGCAGGAGACAAGGTGAAAGATCCTTTGATGCCTTTGCCTGTGATTGAGGAGCCATTTCATACGGTAGCTATGGGTAGTGTGGGTCCTCTGAGTACCTCAAGTTCTGCAGGGAAAATGTATATCCGAGTGGTAGTGGATTATGCTACACGATACCCTGAGGCAGTAGCTTTGCCCTCCACTGAGACAGTAAAGGTGGCAAATGCTTTGTTAGAGATTTTCAGCAGGGTAGGTTTCCCAAAAGAAATACTGACTGACAGAAGTGCCAATTTCATGTCAGACCTGCTGGCTTGTCTATGGAAGTCCTCTGGGGTGAAGCACATGAAAACTACCCCCTACTATCCACAGACTAATGGTCTTGTTCAGAGGTTAAACTCTACAATCAAGTCCATGCTACAGGCATTTGCAGTTCAGTTTAAGAGGGAGTGGGACAAATATTTACCCCATCTGTTGTTTGCTTACAGAGAGGTTCCCCAGGAATCCACAGGTTTTTCACCCTTTGAGTTGCTGTATGGGCATAGGGTGAGGGGACCTCTAGATTTAATTTGAGATGAGTGGGAAGGTGAGTGCAAGTCTCACAAGGATCCTGCTGTGGCATATGTTCTAAACCTCAGGACAAGGCTCAGGAAACTCATGGGCTTGGCCCAGCAGAACCTGGCAGAAACCCAACAACAGAAAAATGTGAGGTATGACAGGATTGCTCGAGCTACAGAGTATGCTGTGGGGCAGTATGTAATGGTTCTCATTCCTGTCAGACACAACAAGCTGCAAGCAGCTTGGGAGGGTCCCTACAAGTTGGTAAGAAAGGTAAGTGATGTCAACTACATGGTGGAACTGCTAGGCAGATGGCAGGGGCACAAATTGTACCATGTTAACATGATAAAACCTTATCATGATAGGGAAGCCCTTGTGTGAAGCAGTGGATTGCAGAAGGAGTCTGAGGGAGATCTGGGGACTGATTTTCTCAGCGAGGCTCGGGCTGACACCTCAGTGGAAGGGGTAGCAAAGTCCCAGCAGCTGTCTCCTACCCATGTTCAAGAAATCCGAGCAGTTTTGCAGAAATTTGGGGACATGTTCACTGGGAAACCAGGGTGCACCCACCTGGTGCATCACCAGGTGGATACAGGACCCCAAAGGCCTATTAAGCAGGCCCATTATAGAATGCCTGAGAGAGTCAAACAGACTCTGAGAGAGGTAGGTACAGGAGATGTTGGAACTAGGGGTGATTCAAGAGTCCAACCGTCCCTGGGCCTCCACAGTAGTGCTTGTACCAAAGAAGGATGGCAGCACTAGGTTCTGTGTGGACTATGGGAAATTAAATAGTCACACAGAGTTGGATGCTTACTCCATGCCTAGGACAGATGAGGCCCTAGAGCAGCTGAGTGGGGCTAAGTATCTTACAACCACTGATCTTACCAAGGGTTACTGGCAGGTGCCCTTGACTCCTAGTGCTAGAGTGAAGTCAGCCTTTTGGACTCCTATTGGCTTGTATGAGTTCACAAAGATGCTCTTTGGGATGAAGAATGCCCCAGCGACTTTAAAGAGGCTGGTAGATCGTATCCAGCAGGAGCAGGAGGGTTTGCCCTTGCTTAACTAGATGATATTGCCATCTACTGCCATTTCTGTCCAGAGCACCTTCACCATGTCAGGGAGGTGCTGGGCAGACTACAGTGGGCAGGGTTGACCATTAAGTCGAGCAAATGTCAGGTGTGTATGGCGGAGGTCTCCTACCTAGGACATAGAGTGGGGAGTTTTAAGATAAAGTCAGAACCTGCCAAAGTGGAAGCCATTCAGGCAAGCAAGGCTGTTACTAAAAAGCAGGTGAGGGCATTTTAAGGACAGCAGGGTACTACAGAAAGTTTGTCCCCAGTTGTATTACCATAGCTGCTCCCCTCACAGACTTGACAAGGAAGAACAGGCCAGATAAGGTAGTGTGGACCCCAGCATGTGAACAGGCATTCCAGAAGCTTAAAGAAGCTTTGGGAGGACCCCCTGTGTTAGCCAGTCCAGATTACAGTGAATAATTTGTTGAGTAGGTGGATGCTTCAAACAATGGGTTGGGGGCTGTACTTAGCCAGATTTCTTCAGAGGGGGAAGAGCACCCAGTGGTTTATCTCAGTCATATGCTCCAACCCAGGGAGGAATGCTATGCAGCTGTAGAAAAGGAATGTCTAGCCATAGTGTGGGCATTGCAGAAAATTCATCCTTATCTGTATGGAAGGAAATTCACTGTTATGATGGATCACAACCCGTAACATGGTTAAACAGAGCCAGCCAGCAAAATGCCAGGTTGCTAAGATGGAGCCTGGGGTTGCAAGCATATGGTATGTCAGTGCAGCACCGCAGTTGGAGTAGCAATGCCAATGCAGATGGGCTCTAAAGACAGGGAATGAGGTAGGTATACTCAGATAGCCCAGAACCTCTCAAGCAGCATTTCTCAAGGGTCACTTGAAAAACTAGCTTGAGTTCTCTGGGGTGCAGGAGAAATGTGAAGGCTGCCAGCCTAGCCAGATAGGATTTTATACATAATTCTGTCATTTGTAAATATGAATGTTGAATTACAGGCTTGTTTTCTTAAATGAAAGAATATGCCATGAAATGTTGAACTCAAAACAATGTAGCAACATTGCCCTCTGCTGTAAAGAAAGCTAAGTCAAGCATTTCTTGTCTGTCCTTTAAAATTGAAATTATTTCATGACTGTCTTTGATGTTTACAATTTGGCTCCGGCCGGGCTAGATGAATGCTTCCTGCCTATTGTTTTAAGGCTAAAGTTAATGACCAGAATTTAAATGTGGAATGTCTTTTATTGCTCTGGTTTCTGCCCAGGTGTAAAAGAATGCAAATGCAGTTTCTGTCAGTCTGGGAACACCAAGAAAGTGTAAAAACATGATGTAATGGGAATCAGGACTGCAATAGAAATTTAAACAGAGAGAATCAGAATGCATTAAGCATTTTTGTCTTGAACATCTAAGTTATCTTAGATTTGTGTTTTCTTTTAGAAATAGCTAGGAACTAGAAAGATTACTCTAAGTGTTTTCTGTGATGTCAGAACTGTACTAATGATTTATTTTAAGTATTTCTGTATGATCTCTGAACCCTTGACTAGCACTGTGTAGTAGGAAGTATTATCTTGTGTTTTTGTTATTTATTATTAAATATTTTAAAACCTTGCAACTGAGGCTGTTTTGTGTAGAGATAATTTAAGCTCTAGAGTACATTGCATATTTATAGAGTTTACTGTCCAAATCACTCTAAATAAGCCTTGACTGTTTAGTCTCAACTATCAATTGGATAATAATATTGCACAGTAATAATTGAACATCCTTTTAAGGGCTTTTGAAGAGATGATAAGTATTAGTGTCAGGTACTTGGGCAGGGACATGAAGCACTGGTTGGACAGAGAGTGTGCTAGAGGTTTTAGCTTGCCCAATAGGCTGAGATCTGGACCCTATAGCTGTGCCAAAGGGGAGTCTTATTGGGGACCTGAAGAGCAAGGAAGTGACCAGCCCCGGACTGACTGTGATCTCTGTGTGCTCTTAAGGGAAATTGCACTTCACTGTGCGTATTTGTTATCCTGTCTTCATATATGAGATACCCTCTCTGATGTTAGTGGTGAGGATTGAGGGTCCTTGATTGCTGGGCCAGGGCACGGGCATCACATAGGTATATATGGACATACATCTGTAGATAACAATGGGAAAATAACTAAAACATATAGGTCCACATGCACCATTAATGGGGTTGAGAGGCCCCAAACAATATACGTCTTGTATGAATAGGTATATGCTCCCACAGCCAAATACATCCACCCTGCAATACACTACCAAGTGTTGCAGATCCCATAACCAGGACCTGACATGACATGGGCACAAGATGTTAACAGTACTACATCCCACCTGTATGATGTCAGGCTGGTATTGGTAACATAAAATAGGGTAGTTTGTGTGCATGGACCATAAACCATTCATCTAGAGGTTGACGCACCACATGTGGGCACACACAGGGTATATTCCACAGGTACGTGTATACAGCTGCTAGATGACTACTTCCTTGTACAGTCATGTTGCACAGCTAGCACTTGCACCACATAGTCTGTCATGCTGACAGATACCAGTGGCTAAGGTCAAAAGTGAGTTACATCTGAACCTCATGTGGTTGTAGCCATTTGGCTGTGTGCTGGGTGGGACAGGCCTCATAATGGATGGCTCCTTATGACAGTCACTCTATTCCACAAATCTGTGTACATCTACGTTTGGGTTATTATAGTGTGTTGCCCTTGGATATATACCTGTATTCCTATCCAGTGTGTGTGTAAAGCATGAGTGCTGCATACTGAGGAGTGTCTGCAAATGCCAGATATGTCTGGCCCACTGTTGTTTGTAGACATGGCCTTCATTTGTTTAAGTGTGTGAGCATGCCCAGTATGACCTTTCGGTATGTTGTTGGCTGACATTGCCCTCATTTCTCTAAGTGTGTGAGCATGCCTCGTATGCCCTTCTGTATTGAATGCATGGATCAATTCCAGGTAGTTTGTACTGCAGTGATGACAATTGTGTTGTACACCTACAGGTAGCATACTGTTTCTGCAGAGTATCCTTCAATACTTTAGCAATATGGGGACAAAATGTCCAGGGGATAGTGTGTACTGTAGGTGACTGTGTCTGTGCTGCTTCAGCTGCATGGTACTGCTGTTAGCAGAGATATTCAGACATGTGTACTGTTAGACACAGTGATGTTTTCTGTCCTTATGTACTGTCAGATGGACATTCTTGCTCACAGTGATGACTTGTGGGACAAGGCTGACTGCAGCTATGTCCGGTATTGTGGGCAGACACCTACGTATTTATGATAAGTTATGCCATTCTGGAGGAGGAGCTGCAAATACTTGGTGCTGGGTTTGTGTATCTAGTTCATCACCTTGGTACAGTGCTGGGAGAGGATCCCATACTTGTCCACCCATCAACATGGCAGTATGGCCTTATCTTGCTGTGACAATGCCTCACAGCTGTATAGATTTGCACAGGTTAGCCAGAGGCAGGGGCCATGGCTCAGGATATTTACTCTATTGTGGTGTATGGGCAGGTGTGTAGCCACCCATTTATGTGTTTGCAGCCAGGGATAGTGCGCAAACAGCTTGGTGTCAAACCCTGCACATTCCATGCTGCCCATCCTCCCACACCTCCCTCTGTTATTCTAACCTCTTCCATACATTATGCATACATTCTGTGATACTTTCCCTAAGGGTATCACCACATCACAGGTGTGTGTTAGTGTTGGTACACAGTTCATGCAGTGGGGCATGGTGGACATGTTACTGTGGTTTGTCCACATGGCCTTGCATATGGCTTAAATGGAGTATGTTATGTAGTTATTTGGGTGTCCATGACATAACATGCATTGGCAGTAAGTGTGTGTCATGGGCCTTTGGCAGTTGCCTGTGGGGTGTTAGGTGTTGATGCTGGCCAGATGTGGCAGACCATTACATTTTGTCAGTTCTACAGTCCCATACCACCATACAGTATATTCCCCTGGGGTGACAAGGTAGATGTGATAGTTGTTCATGCCATTACCTTCTGTCAGTCTTGATCAGGTGGTGTGGATGCTGGCAGGGGGCTACCTACAGCTAGGGACACACCTGCATGGGACACTTGCACTGCATGATGCAATCTTCCACTATTGCCATATACAGGTGGGGTCATATTGTACCCATTCCCCACAGCAGGGATATTGCCAGAGAGGTGCCTGTGGGTGGTGTTTGCATGGCTGGGTGCATGTGTACTATGGACACTACTTGCATCTGACACACAGATATGCATGGGGCATTACAGTTATACTGGAATGTGGGGGTACATCAGCTGATTCCCAATACATCAGTCCTACTGCCTTTGCGATTTGCAGGTATTCAGGCAGACCTCACTGGTATCCCCTACTACAGGTCTTGTTAATGTGATGCATACCTATATGTACATATCCAAGGGTGTCACCATTTCATAGTCACACAATATATACTGTATGTCTGGTATAATTTCCCCTGTGTACTGCTTGTATATCTAGCCCAACAGCCATGCCATGTCAGTCTTTCAGATGGTGACACATATTACCACCATACATTTACAATAGTTTACTGCTTGCATGTGTTATACTGGTGGGGATTGTCTTTGGCACTACAGTCATGAGGGCATGTCCCTATCAGCAGTAGTGGGCAGTGACCACCAGGACTTACCTCAAGATGCATACATACTGACCACTCTCACACATTATGAAACACACGCCATCCTAACACACTCAGACCTCCATATTGTGCAAATGTTACAACCTATCCTGCTACCTCAGCCACCTCTGGCCATCTGTCCTCCACTCGTATTATACCTACTTATACATGTTACTACATTTCTAAACAGGACTGGGGGGGCACACCTGACTGTTTCTACATGTCTACATGGGAGTGGGGGGGCACACCTTGGGGCACACCTGGCACGTGCACACATTTGCTATGACTGTACTGGTATGTCAGGTACTCCATTTCATTCTGTATTCTAACCTATCATACTGACTAGTGGCATATCAGTGTATTACAGGTCTTAGCTTTGGTTTCCCTACATATTAGTGTCTGACTTCCTACCCTAAAGAACTAGCATCCCACTGCCTGACCTGCTGTAGTCTGTCTGTGTATTTCTGGGGGGGGGGTTAACCATAAGTATCATTCAGAGGCCATAGCACAGGTTCTGTTTGGGTTTGCCTACATCTGTCCTGCTGGCTGAGACTGTTTTTGGGTATGTGAACCTCCCTGACTGGCATGTGTGAGTCATATGGACACACATGTCACCCAGCACATTTCTTGCAGTGGGTTTTATCACCCTGTGTAGTACTGGCTACTGCGGTGACTCCAGTATGTGTTACAGATGTCATGGTGCCACTATGGGTGTGTAGTATCTGCTGCCATAACATTCAGCCACCCAAATCCCTTGCATGCTCACCATACCATAGATACAGGTAACGACACATTCTATTCCATTTGGCAATTGGGAGGTTGATTGACTTACCTTGTTGGTGTGCCAGGATTGAGGATGGTGCTGGAGAGCTGCCTATGTCGGATGCACATAGTACATTCCCTATACATGGTTGAGCACAGGTATTGTCATGCTTGGCATCCTTTTTACTGTATTTGCAAGTCAGAGTGAGGTGTCATTCCATGGGTCCCTACTGCATCAGTGTATGTGCTATGTGTTGTTTCTTTGCCGTGGCCTCAGCATACTGGGCACATCTCCATCTGACTACTGGGGCAGGCTCAGGTTGTTCATCATCTAAGTCAATCTGTGCCTGTGTAGGCCTTGGAATTGGTGGGGGGCTGTGTGGACCTGTCCCTTGCTGTTCCTGCTGCAGCTGTTTCCGCAGGATCATATTGTGTAGCATGGCACATACCATAACTATTTGGGTACATGTAGCTGGTGAGTAATGCAAGGATGCACCGGATGTGTCCAGACACTGGAACCATGACTTGAGCATCCTAAACACATGCTCTATTATAAGTCTGGTCTGTGTGTGCGCCTCATTATGGCATTCTTATTCAGTTGTGTGTGCATTTCTGATGGGTGTCATCAGCCATGGCTCCAGTGTGTAACTAGCATCCCCTATTAGGTGACCATGAGGTATGTCTCCATTGGCAAATCTCTAATACAGCTGTGTCAGATGCCAAATGTGGGACTCGTGATAGCTTCCAGGGCATCCAGCGCACACATTCATAATAATGCCCTGGGCATCGCAGATGACCTGGCAGTTGATGGAGGGGATGCCCCTGCGGTTGATGTAGGCCCCACCTGATCACCAGGTAGTGCTTTGAAGCATATGTGCATGCAGTCTGTAGCACCCACTACTCAGGGTATTCTGCTATTTGGTGGAAGAGATGCATATTGCTGTCCAGCACCTCACGGGTGTTGAGGAAATATACATGCTCACCGACATGTGCTGACATAGCATCCAGGAACTGGTGACATACTCTGGATGCTGATGCCTATGAGATCCTCATGATATCCCCAGATGAGCTTTGTGAGGTACCTGTGGCTAGTATTCCTAGGCCTACACATACCTTGGCATCCACTGGGATGGGTTCCCCTCTGTCAGTTTAGTGTCAGACGTGGCTGGCACAGCTCAACAATTTGCTGCCGGTGGTCCCAATCCACCCTATAGTGCTCCACTATCTCCAGCTCATGTAGCCCCTGGTAGGTTACCCTGGGTCTGTACACTGTTCTCCGTCTCCTCACTGTGGGTTGATCGGCAGCATTCACATCCTTACCATCCTCAGCCTCTTGCACATGGTGTTCTATGTTGCATGCTGCAGCCCCTCTAATTTTGTAGGTTTGTTTGTTAAAAGTTCCCCGCTTGTATACACCGGTGGTGCAGAGTATGGGAAAAACCAGAGGGGAAGGTGTTTGCTTAGCTTATAGTAGTGCTTGGGCTGGGCTGGTCTGCTGCCTGTGAAATTGGCTGATTCTGATACATTTCACCTGACAGCTATGCTAGTTCTTCTTGATTACCTTCCTACTGCTGTTTTCCCTTCCCATTGCCTTCCTGTTTAAGCCCGGGGGCGCACCACACAGAGGGCTCAAATGTGCACAGTGCTGCTATTTTCTGGTTTAACTTTTTTTTTTCTTCCTTTAAAACCAGGTGTGAGGCGCACACACCTGCTTAGACAATGTAAAGAGTGCTAGGCAGATTCAGACACATTTCCTAGCTTAGCTGTCCTAATCTAGGAGCAAACCCGAGCTACAGGGCTCCAATCCACTTACAGTATACCTGGCACACCCCTTGATGATGTCAGCTAAGTCTTAGGCTTGCACCAAGCTATTCCTACTCTTATACTGTTGGGACCTGGCATGCTGGGGAAAACTGGGATTCACTATCATTCCCCTCATTTGCATAGGATTGCCTGCTAATGCATAGTTGCATGTCTCACACTGAGCCTCTCCCCTTAGCAACCACTACTCACTGGCCATGTTGTCTTCTGCCTGCCATTGACTTGCATGGCAGTATAGTGATTTTAGTTAGAATGCTTAATTTAGGTTTGTTTTTTTATTTTCCCCCAATCCCATTTGTGCGCCACTGCCCTATGCTTAAACAGCCGAGATCATCTGAAAAAAAAAGTAAAAGTTGATTTTTTGTTTTTTTGGCTGTCTGCGATGCCAGTGGCCTTATACTTGGCCATTGGCATGCTTCCTAACTGATATGTAGCCTTTATTTGGAGCTGTCACAGCTCCGTTTTGGATTTTGCAGAAATGTACTTGGTTACTAACCGAGTACATTTCTGCAGATTGCACTAGCCTTACACAGCTGGGTGCAAGCTTCCTGGATCACAAATTCACCTCATTTGCATGGATTTCTCCTGTAAATGGGGGTGATTTGCATACAGGGGCGTAGTCCATGCAGGACTAGTGCAGGAGCACTCATGCACACCCCTGCAAGCTGTTCCTGGATCGCACAACAGACATATTGCCTTCTGGTGCTCCTGCACTAATCCTGCATGCTGTACAAGGCATAGGGAATCCAGGGGGTTATATGTTTATTAATAGTATTTAAAGCAGAAGATCGTATAGCTAAAGCCAACAAGTAAATAAATAAATGGTCCAGGCGACAGCAGGAAACAGCTAAATAAATAAAAATATATTTACACATAAATGACTACATCCATAATTTGTCAAAGTATCACATTAAATTATTTTTATTATATTATTATATTATTTTTAAACTCTTATTATTATTTTTTTAACTTTTACTGCTTAAGGACTGTTACAAGCTAGGTGCTTCGGTATTGCTTTCTTATTGTTTTCTACCAAAATGTTTAGGGAATGAACTGCATGCATTGAGCAGAATGTATTTAATGTGATACTTTGACAAATTATGGATGTAGTCAATTATGTATAAATATATTGTTTACTGCTGCTTTGCTTAGTATTTTAAAAGTAGGAAATGATTGCATTTGTTGATTAGAATATATTTAATGGGAGGTATTTGATAAGCTGCGGATGAATTTACCTATACAATATTGGTTAATGCTGCTTGCTTAGCACTTTAAATGCAGAGGGGTACATTTTACTTTAAGATCTTTTGGCGCCTTTTTTACCATATAGGGTATTTAAATGGGAGATATTATATATATATTTCACTTGAAAAAGCTCTGCACTGAGTCAGGGTGAAAGCGCTTGTGTGAACCTTTATTAAATTATTTATTTAGTTGTTTCCTGCTGTCACCTGGACCGTTTATATATGTATTTATTTATTTATTTATAAATAGTGTTTAGAGTTTGTATTCTTAGCTTTGTGTTTTAATCAATTTTATTAAAGGATTTTGAGATGTTTGTACTGCTGTTTTTCTTATGTTTTTGCCTATTGTTTTACAGCAGTATATTTAGCTACCAGAGCATTTTTGTTCTTGTTTTATCTCTTTTATAAGTCACTAAATTACTTGTTAGTAAATCTCTCATTGCTTTTACTCTTATACAAATTATACAGTTTTGTGTGTTATTATGTAAATATTCCTTTAAGAAGATGAGAAATTGAAACAGATCAATGTTAATCTTTAATCCAAGTGCTTTCATCATGCCTGAACCTTTTATTTTTGCTTTCAAGCACTTACAGTCACAGAGGGATTTTCAGCTTCTAAATATGCTAATAATGGGGAAAAATCATCTTGGGAACAAGAAAATAAGCGTTTCAGCATGCAACCTTGCAGGGAAGCTAAGAAACAAGTACGTAAGCAATTTGAGTAGGTTCATAGGTTCAGAGGTTTATACTAGGCTATCTGCCCTAAGGCATTTATAAGCCTAGCCCAAATTTTTGTGGCTTACGCCACCTCTTATATGAAAAAATACTGTGCCCATTAGTTTGTTGTGCCTCTGTCCAGCAGTGACACAGAGATGATTCCCGGCATAAACCTACGATCTCCCATCCACAGGTCAAGATTTCTCTTGAACATAGCCAGTGAGGTGCTCTGCCTCACATGGACCGGGATTTTATTCCACAGCATAGGGAGTCTCTGAGTGATAAATCTATCCCTCCAGCATGTCCTATTTATATCTGTGCTAAGGTTTAAGTCGCTTGCTCTAGTGGTTTTGGTGGATTTGGATTTTTTGAGGTGGAGCTTGTCCATTAATTCCGGGTTGGACATGGCCTTGTATGTCAGGCACATGTCACCTCTGAGCAGATGGTATGCAACTGAATAGAGCTGGAGTTTCTTCAATCTGGCAGCATATGACAGATTTTGGAGTCCCTTTATCCTTTTGGTGAGGAACTTTTGGGGTCTCTCCAATTGCTGCAGATGTCGGGTGCGATACATCCCGAATGGGGCATTGTACTCGATCATTGGTCTGATAAGTGAAGAGTACAGGGGAACAATGACCTCACTAGATCTGGGTGTGAATCCCTTCATGATCAGGTGGGCAATGTAGAAGGTCTTTCTAACCACTTTAGCAATGTGAGTGTCAAAAGAAAGGCCACTGTCAACCTGGGTTCCCAGGTCCCTGATAACCTCTTCTATGCTTAGTGGATTGCCACCTATATGGTAGCTTGGGGTTACCTTGTTTTTCCCGAAGGGTATGACTATACATTTTTTGGCATTTCACTTCAGGCCATGGCTCTGGCACCAGCTATCTGTTTCCGTGAGTCCCTTCTGAAGGATATCCGTGTCCGATGCACTTTCCACTATGGCGCCCAATTTACAGTCGACTGCAAACTTTGTCACCAAAGTCCTCCCATGTTGGCCTGTACTTCTGAGAAGTAGATGCCGAACAATAGGGGGCCAAGGACCGAGCCCTGTGGGACACCGCTTGTGACCGGCTTGGAGTCTGACATAGCGCCAGCAACTCTAACCCTGTGGGTTCTGTCCTTAAGCCAGTACTTCTAAACATGCATTTTGTAGTGCTTCAGAGCTTTCCCTTTTTCTAAATGACTGTTTGTAAAGCCCAAACATGTCTCTGTAGTTAAAATCAAAGTTACATTTATTTAAGAGCAGTTTTAGTTTAACTGTAATAAGCCTTGTTCATTGCATATAAAAAAACTAAAGAAAACCATTTTGTTTCCTGTTTAAGCAAGTACTAACTATTAAATCAGTTAAGCCACAAAGCATCCATAGACAAAGACTTAGAAAAACAGGCACATAGCTTCTGTTTCTTAAATTTTAGAACTTGTTTAGAACTCTATAATAAACTGTATATTCAAACACACATTTAAAATGTTAATTTAAGTGCCTTTTTTAAGCTGTAAATAACTCTGAATGTCTGCATTACATAGAAAAACATACAGTATGATGTGTTACTTAAAAGTTTTCATTTTTTAAACTTTTCTCCCCTTTATTTTTAAGACTAACTTTTCTAAGACTATGACACTTAAACACTCTAAAAAAGGTATAAGCAGATAAAACATTGCTTTGTTTCATGTATTATGCTATTGTTTTTACTAAACTTTGAGATATATTAGTTTTAAGCAGATTTGTTCAAGCATTACCAAGCTGTTAAGTTATTGACCTAAAAAGTTAATAAGCAAGAATAAAATGCTTTTACCTTTTTTCCTTTTGGGATTGTAGTTTTTTTTTTTTTTTTTTTTTTTTTTTTTAGGAACTATTAGTTTTGTTATACATTTTAGAAAACTTGAGAGATTTGCCATCTGAGTAAAGTGTGATTCCCTTTAGATAATTTGTGTGTGGTATAAAAAGAAAAAAAAATATCTAAAGCTAGTTATTTAAAAGTTACTTGCCATTTAGTCTCTTTGTCTACTTTTTTTCAATTCATTCCTCTCTGCTTGGCATTTTATGTTAAAACTGGTTCAATCCTTTTCTTCTGTTTGAGTAAAAGTTTTGTTAGATGTTAAAAATGACACTGCTGCATGCAAGGTGTCAAAAATCATTGCTCCATCTGAGGAAAAAGATTATAAGTCTCACAGGAAACAGTAAATGAACCTTAAGATGTCTCTTCAATTTGTTTACTAAAGGTAAATACTGAAACAGTGAATGAACTTTAACATTTCTCTTCATCAATTCTTTTACTAAAGGTAAATATTCCTTTCTTTTAGAGTTTACCTGCAACAAGTAGTCATTGTCAAATCTTATTATGTTATCTTGGTATTTGACAGGAGAGTTTGACCACAAAGTTTTTAGCTCCAGTTCCTTGAACTGAGAAGATATACATTTTACTATTATTGATCTTAGACTTTTATTTGCTTTGCTGGAAGATGAAGAAGCTCTCAGTGACCTGTTGGCTCTTTCAATTCCATAAGAAAAAGACTCAGCTAAATTCAAAACTTCAGAATAAAGAAAATTATCAGACAGGGAAAACATGGAGAATCCACAAATATAATGGCAGGTATGGAGACTCTAGGAACAGCCTCATGCTGACCAAGATAAAACACAGGATTTGTTAAGGAGAGGTGAAGTGAAATCAAAAAAATGAAAGGATAATAATAATGGTGACCTAAAATGGTGGATTTATGGACATGCATTGGTAAAACAGATGCATGCAGATTCTGTAAAACATAACTGGAAAACCTGCACATCTTGTTGCTGGGTGTGATGTAGGGGGCTGTATACTGAAAAGTATAACAATGTGGCAACTCTGCTGCACCGGGGGTTGTATATACACTGCAATATAAAAGTATTTGAGAAAGTTTGGAAAGTGAATCACAAAGCATTTTAAAGAATGATAAACTGCATATCATATGGGATCACCTGTTGACAACAGTTCAACAAATAGATGTGAGAAAGCGAAATATACTAGTCCATGAAAAAAAAAGACAAAAGTATCATTCTTCCTTGAAATTGTTACACACAGGCATTATGGTGTCCAAATGGAGAGATGATAAATCAGCAAACAAAGGAGAGTAGTATTGCTGAAAATGAATTCATCCTCATGTCCTGGTGAGTACCTTCATAAGATGGACCCTGTTTTCACAAAATCTCACCAATATTATACTGATATGTAGACTGCATTTTATATAGTATGTATCATGGATAGAAGTAGATTAAAAATAAAAAAAGATAGCTAGGTTCACAATTCCCAGGATAAAAAAGTGTCCAATCCTGGTAGACTCACTGGTGCCGTGACTGGAACAAATGACAGTGAAGAATCCTAAAGACATGGAAACATTTCTACAATAGGGCTAGACTCATGGAGTGGATGGCCCCTCTGTTGTAGAAGGAAGTAGTAGTCCAGAAAAAATAAGAAAAACTGATAGACCAAAGGGAGGCTTAGAAAGAAATTATGTATTGTTATTATTATACAAGAAGCCCAGGATTTCTGGACAGAAGATATACAAAAAGATTAAGTGAGAAATTAGAGGAAAGAAAATACTTGCACAAGAACAACTGTCAAAAGCTTCAAATGCTAAGTTTTGTTCATTAATACAACAGATGTATGAAGAACATTATATAGACCAGGAAATCTGGAACTATTTGGAAAAAGGATTGACTAAGGAAGTACGAATATACAAAGAGCAAAATCTAGAGATTTTTGAAAGTTATAAAAAAAAATATGGACACGGGAAAGAAAGACAGATCTGATATGGTGCAATATGTATACAAAAAAGAAAGCCAAATAAATCAATATAAAAAAGCAGGCCCAAAGATATTCAAAGAGAAATATAGGCAATGGCATCTAGATATGGAAAATTTTACAATACATAAAATAAGATCACAAAGAGGGAATGTTGAACAAAAGATTAATAAAGTAGAAGTTAAAAAAAATAGAAACTGAAGTTATGGAATACCTGAAAAGTGAAGGATTTAGTGTAGAAAGTCTAACACAGGTTACATCACAGCATGATGGAACAATGAGTCCCCCAAGTAAGGAGAAACAGGAGGAGCAGGAGACATCTGAAGAAGAAATATGGACATGGGAAAGAAAAGGAAATTTAATAGGATACAGTATTTGTGCAAAGTAGAAAGCAAAACTAATCAATGCTAAAAGAGCAGCACCATATCTCTCAAGTGTCCAATTCAAAAAAGCCAGAAAACGGGTCCACTGCTCGAACAAGGAAAAAAGCTGTAGCAATCTACAATACTCCACGTACCGTCACTCTCCTGCTTAAAGAACAAGTTCCGTTGTCAAAAACACAGGTTTATTTGGATTGTAAAACACAAAACACTCCATTCATTACAAAGTAGATGGTTAAGCGCTTTCATCTGATCTCTCAGATTTCTTCAGAACCACCATTACCAATTGGCACACCCCTTTTATACCTGATTTGGCGCCAAAAGTTTTAAAACTTTAAAAAACTTTTAAAAAACTTTTAAAAAACATTTATGTGAACATTTTTATGAATTAAACGATTTTCCACTGTTTGAAAACCTAATTCATACATTACTAACATATCTAACTCACAAGTGGATTGTCTACCCTAAATATCATTACATAAAACATTCTTTGTAAATGGACATTTCATATTTGTTTAGTCACCCTGGTTTGATAGAAATATATGTACTGGTAGTTTTAAAATGAAATTTACTATGTTCAACTTAAAAATGAAATAAAATAAAATAAATACTATGCAGATAGAAAAATGTAAAATATTAATGCATACTACAAAAAATACAAAAAATACAAAATTGTAATATAAATATATTTGATCCCAGGACTGTCATACCCGGTCCAACAATAAAAAAGGTTTAATGCTAATGAAATCATTTAGACCAGGGGGGGTTGTGGCATCACAAATAATTTGCCACTCACTCTCCTTATAAGATAGAAAAGTTTTCCAATCACCCCCATACACTGTCATCTCAACCTGGTCTATTATAAAAAACTTGAATGTATGGTCTTCTCCTTGTCTATTACATGCCTGCTTAATGCATTCTTGGTGTCCTTTTCCTAATTTTGTATAGGTGTTCATATATCCTTGCCTTGAGTTTTCTTTCCGTTTTGCCTCACGTAGGCGGAACAGATGGTACACACAGCAAGGTACACCACCCTTTGACTGTTGCAATTACCCCTGATACTCTTCACTCTAGTTTTTGAAAAATTATCCAATGTTGTGGTCTTGTTCTCATTGATATATTTGCAATAATTGCAACAACCACAACTTTTTGTCCCACTCCAAATCTTGTTTTTATTACCTGATTGTACCTCCAATAATTTTTTCAAGTTTGGTGCTGTTTTATATACACAAATCAAATCACTCCCTATGTGTGTTTTGGTGTTGTCAATAGAAGTTAAAATTTCCCAATATCTTTTAAGGATGTCTTTCACAATGTTGGAAAAAGGGTTAAATCTTAATACACACACTATTTTGTTAACTCCTAAACAAGTTTTCTTATTCTTTGATTCAAAATGGACACCTAATAAGGGCTTATATTTGAGATTCCAATTCTTTTTAACCCATAGTGTTACTTCTTCCACCATCCCCTCGGGTATTTTCTTTCTATAAACATCTTTGCAATTCCTTCAATTTCTTTCTCCATGATGTCTTCTGTAGATGACATCCTTGCTGCCCTTATGCACTGTCCCTTCAAGATGTTCTTGAAAATATGCTTAGGATGACAACTACCAAACTCAATGTAGTCGTTAGAGAATGTGGATTTTCTATGTATCTTTGAACTAAATCCATGTGGAGTATTACTAATGAATGTGTCTAAATAGGCTATACCCAGAAGTTCTTTTTTATATGTGAATCGCAGGAAGTCAGTACTTGAGTTGATAAAATCTATAAATCTTACAATATCTTCATTTGGGCCCTTCCATATTATAAATATGTCGTCCAAAAATCTTGAATATAGTGAAATGCTCTTAAAGAATTCACTTGGGAAGAGAAATAGGTTTTCCCATTCCAGCATAACCAGGTTAGCGAATATGGGGCACAAGATGCCCCCATAGCCCTCCCTGGTTTGCCTGAATTCACCTTCAAATTCAATGTAGTTGTGGTCCAAGATTAACCCCATCATGTCCAAAATTAGGGTAATTTTGTCCCAACTCAACCCTGAATACCTTTTTAAACTGTTCTCAAAATATTCCAAACCAGTGGTGTATGGAATACAAGAAAATAAATCTTGAACATCTATTGTCAAAAATGTTATTTCTTCAGACCATCGTCACCTGTTAACCTACTCAGAAATTCCCAGGAATCCTTAATAAGATGCGGCACTGAATCATAAATGTGCTTTGTCCACTGGTCAATCGCCACACCCAAATTGTAGGTTTTAGAATTAGAACCTGCTATGATCGCCTAAATGGCGGTGTCTCTACTGACTTATGAATCTTGAATACGAAGATGTGGGCCAATCTTGGGTGCTCAGTTCTCAAAGTTGTAAATCTCGTTTGTTATCTGATTGTCCAGTAAATATTCTTCAATCACTAGGTCTATCCTGTGGTAACCTATATTTATTTGATTCAATGAGACTTCTTCGTAGTTATTTGATAAAAAGAGAATATCCTGTATAGCTTTGATGTAATTGGTGGTATCGTAAATAATAATACCCCCACCCTTGTCAGGCTTCATAAGTCTGATGTTTTTGTTGTTCACAATGTATTGTAAACAATCTCTCTCTCCTTTTGTTAGATTATCATTAAACATAAAATTCAATGAATCAGTCTTATAAATATCCCTATTTAGTTTGTAAATGTCTTTAATTACCATTTTCTCAAAATTAACAATTTGGGGGTGGGGGATCGGTATGTAAGCACTTTTTTTGCAAAGTCGTGTGGTGTAATTTGCCCTACTTGAAGAAACATCGTCCCTATCTTGAAATTGTAGGGCCAAATTTAGTCTTCTGCAAAATATTTTAATTTCCTTCACCGTGTCAACAAGATTAAATTTTACAGTGGGAATGTATTTCATTCCCTTACTGAAAAGGTTGTAAAAGTCTTGAGACACAAAGAATTCAGTGTAATTGTAGACTTTGAAGCCCGCTAAGGTTGAAATCAAAGGGCCCTTTCTTTTCGCATTGGAAAAATCAGGTTTAGATAGTGTCTCCTCTAAATTAACAGGATTTCTCTCAACATTGTTTGAAACGTTATGGCCTTCCTTTGATATAATATTGCCCAAATTACAACTAATATTGTCCTTAGTTGTGACAGTAAAATCTGTTGAACAGTCATTTCTTTTTGAACCTTTCACCTTAAAAAAATCCTTCTTAAATTCTAATGTTTCCTTTGGTATTGCTTTGGTGGTGGGTGGTATCTCCCTCCTCGAAAATTTGAATATTCACTACTCTTTTCACTTCTCTTTGGGAAAGTTCTATCTCCCTCTTCTCTGTCTATATTTGGATGTGGCCATATATATACTTTGTGTTCTTTATATAATTCAGTGTCCCTCTCCAATTTCTTAACCTTCCTGTTGTAAACATTTTTAGCCTTATTTTCTGCATAAACAAATTGTTTGTAATAGAGGTCCTGCCAGTCTTCAAAATTAACACTTTGCACAATTTCATCATTCAAGACTTCAATTTCATTCATTAAAACAGAAATTTTTTCATCATTAAATTTCATTACTTTCTTGATAAAATTGAATCCAAAACTATCAAACAACTCATTGAATTCAGATATACTTTCTTCCGTGTATTTTATACCCAAGGGTAACTTAAAAAACCTAATGCCCTTAGGCACAATACCCAATTGCAAACATTTGTCCAAATATGCATTGTCTATTTTAACGCTTTTCAATAAACTTAGTTTTTTACCCATTATATTTATTTTTTCTCTAATGGGTTCAGAATTCCCCTCAGTAAAATCTCCAGATAAACCAACATTGTTATTATTGTTGAAATAATCCACTTTTTCAGTAAAAAAATTGTTTAAACAATCCCTAACACCATAAGTCTTTTTAACTTTTTTATTGTTATTACTTACTTCGTACTGACCAGTTTTAATGTTAGATCTGTCAGCAACATTAGTGAGAATTTTACACTCTCATGTTTTGCTGACAGATCTAACATTAAAACTGGTCAGTACGATGTAAGTAATAACAATAAAAAAGTTAAAAAGACTTATGGTGTTAGGGATTGTTTAAACAATTTTTTTACTGAAAAAGTGGATTATTTCAACAATAATAACAATGTTGGTTTATCTGGAGATTTTACTGAGGGGAATTCTGAACCCATTAGAGAAAAAATAAATATAATGGGTAAAAAACTAAGTTTATTGAAAAGCGTTAAAATAGACAATGCATATTTGGACAAATGTTTGCAATTGGGTATTGTGCCTAAGGGCATTAGGTTTTTTAAGTTACCCTTGGGTATAAAATACATGGAAGAAAGTATATCTGAATTCAATGAGTTGTTTGATAGTTTTGGATTCAATTTTATCAAGAAAGTAATGAAATTTAATGATGAAAAAATTTCTGTTTTAATGAATGAAATTGAAGTCTTGAATGATGAAATTGTGCAAAGTGTTAATTTTGAAGACTGGCAGGACCTCTATTACAAACAATTTGTTTATGCAGAAAATAAGGCTAAAAATGTTTACAACAGGAAGGTTAAGAAATTGGAGAGGGACACTGAATTATATAAAGAACACAAAGTATATATATGGCCACGTCCAAATATAGACAGAGAAGAGGGAGATAGAACTTTCCCAAAGAGAAGTGAAAAGAGTAGTGAATATTCAAATTTTCGAGGAGGGAGATACCACCCACCACCAAAGCAATACCAAAGGAAACATTAGAATTTAAGAAGGATTTTTTTAAGGTGAAAGGTTCAAAAAGAAATGACTGTTCAACAGATTTTACTGTCACTACTAAGGACAATATTAGTTGTAATTTGGGCAATATTATATCAAAGGAAGGCCATAACGTTTCAAACAATGTTGAGAGAAATCCTGTTAATTTAGAGGAGACACTATCTAAACCTGATTTTTCCAATGCGAAAAGAAAGGGCCCTTTGATTTCAACCTTAGCGGGCTTCAAAGTCTACAATTACACTGAATTCTTTGTGTCTCAAGACTTTTACAACCTTTTCAGTAAGGGAATGAAATACATTCCCACTGTAAAATTTAATCTTGTTGACACGGTGAAGGAAATTAAAATATTTTGCAGAAGACTAAATTTGGCCCTACAATTTCAAGATAGGGACGATGTTTCTTCAAGTAGGGCAAATTACACCACACGACTTTGCAAAAGAAGTGCTTACATACCGATCCCCCACCCCCAAATTGTTAATTTTGAGAAAATGGTAATTAAAGACATTTACAAACTAAATAGGGATATTTATAAGACTGATTCATTGAATTTTATGTTTAATGATAATCTAACAAAAGGAGAGAGAGATTGTTTACAATACATTGTGAACAACAAAAACATCAGACTTATGAAGCCTGACAAGGGTGGGGGTATTATTATTTACGATACCACCAATTACATCAAAGCTATACAGGATATTCTCTTTTTATCAAATAACTACGAAGAAGTCTCATTGAATCAAATAAATATAGGTTACCACAGGACAGACCTAGTGATTGAAGAATATTTACTGGACAATCGTATAACAAACGAGATTTACAACTTTTTGAGAACTGAGCACCCAAGATTGGCCCACATCTTCGGTATTCCGAAGATTCATAAGTCAGTAGAGACACCGCCATTTAGGCCGATCATAGCAGGTTCTAATTCTAAAACCTACAATTTGGGTGTGGCGATTGACCAGTGGACAAAGCACATTTATGATTCAGTGCCGCATCTTATTAAGGATTCCTGGGAATTTCTGAGTAGGTTAACAGGTGACGTATGGTCTGAAGAAATAACATTTTTGACAATAGATGTTCAAGATTTATTTTCTTGTATTCCATACACCACTGGTTTGGAATATTTTGAGAACAGTTTAAAAAGGTATTCAGGGTTGAGTTGGGACAAAATTACCCTAATTTTGGACATGATGGGGTTAATCTTGGACCACAACTACATTGAATTTGAAGGTGAATTCTTCAGGCAAACCAGGGGAGTGGCTATGGGGGCATCTTGTGCCCCCATATTCGCTAACCTGGTTATGCTGGAATGGGAAAACCTATTTCTCTTCCCAAGTGAATTCTTTAAGAGCATTTCACTATATTCAAGATTTTTGGACGACATATTTATAATATGGAAGGGCCCAAATGAAGATATTGTAAGATTTATAGATTTTATCAACTCAAGTACTGACTTCCTGCGATTCACATATAAAAAAGAACTTCTGGGTATAGCCTATTTAGACACATTCATTAGTAATACTCCACATGGATTTAGTTCAAAGATACATAGAAAATCCACATTCTCTAACGACTACATTGAGTTTGGTAGTTGTCATCCTAAGCATATTTTCAAGAACATCTTGAAGGGACAGTGCATAAGGGCAGCAAGGATGTCATCTACAGAAGACATCATGGAGAAAGAAATTGAAGGAATTGCAAAGATGTTTATAGAAAGAAAATACCCGAGGGGGATGGTGGAAGAAGTAACACTATGGGTTAAAAAGAATTGGAATCTCAAATATAAGCCCTTATTAGGTGTCCATTTTGAATCAAAGAATAAGAAAACTTGTTTAGGAGTTAACAAAATAGTGTGTGTATTAAGATTTAACCCTTTTTCCAACATTGTGAAAGACATCCTTAAAAGATATTGGGAAATGTTAACTTCTATTGACAACACCAAAACACACATAGGGAGTGATTTGATTTGTGTATATAAAACAGCACCAAACTTGAAAAAATTATTGGAGGTACAATCAGGTAATAAAAACAAGATTTGGAGTGGGACAAAAAGTTGTGGTTGTTGCAATTATTGCAAATATATCAATGAGAACAAGACCACAACATTGGATATTTTTTCAAAAACTAGAGTGAAGAGTATCAGGGGTAATTGCAACAGTCAAAGGGTGGTGTACCTTGCTGTGTGTACCATCTGTTCCGCCTACTACGTAGGCAAAACGGAAAGAAAACTCAAGGCAAGGATATATGAACACCTATACAAAATTAGGAAAAAGGACACCAAGAATGCATTAAGCAGGCATGTAATAGACAAGGGAGAAGACCATACATTCAAGTTTTTTATAATAGACCAGGTTGAGATGACAGTGTATGGGGGTAATTGGAAAACTTTTCTATCTTATAAGGAGAGTGAGTGGCAAATTATTTGTGATGCCACAACCCCCCCTGGTCTAAATGATTTCATTAGCATTAAACCTTTTTTATTGTTGGACCGGGTATGACAGTCCTGGGATCAAATATATTTATATTACAATTTTTGTATTTTTTGTATTTTTTGTAGTATGCATTAATATTTTACATTTTTCTATCTGCATAGTATTTATTTTATTTTATTTCATTTTTAAGTTGAACATAGTAAATTTCATTTTAAAACTACCAGTACATATATTTCTATCAAACCAGGGTGACTAAACAAATATGAAATGTCCATTTACAAAGAATGTTTTATGTAATGATATTTAGGGTAGACAATCCACTTGTGAGTTAGATATGTTAGTAATGTATGAATTAGGTTTTCAAACAGTGGAAAATCGTTTAATTCATAAAAATGTTCACATAAATGTTTTTTAAAAGTTTTTTAAAAGTTTTTTAAAGTTTTAAAACTTTTGGCGCCAAATCAGGTATAAAAGGGGTGTGCCAATTGGTAATGGTGGTTCTGAAGAAATCTGAGAGATCAGATGAAAGCGCTTAACCATCTACTTTGTAATGAATGGAGTGTTTTGTGTTTTACAATCCAAATAAACCTGTGTTTTTGACAACGGAACTTGTTCTTTAAGCAGGAGAGTGACGGTACGTGGAGTATTGTAGATTGCTACAGCTTTTTTCCTTGTTCGAGCAGTGGACCCGTTTTCTGGCTTTTTTGAATTGGAAGCTTTCATATCTCTCAAGTGTACCTCATTACAAGGAACGTTCCTCATTTTAGATGTTAAAAGGTCAATGTTCCACATTGAAGGGGTCTGTCACACATTCAGTGTTAGGAATCTTTTCACTGATATCCGTGGTAAATAGTGCTGAATCATAGTAATTCTTAAAAGTAACTTCTTCTAAGTTTAAAGAAGCACATTTTAACCATCCTATGCTCTTTCTAGTTAAAGTTGTTAGTAGGTGTTCCACATTTTATTCTTTTCTTCCACATTATGAGAGGCATTGTTTCTCATTTTGGAGATGTAAATTTGAGAGATACGAGTTGCACAAAAGATATTTGAAGAGAAATACAGGCAAAAGCCCCCAGATATGGAAAATTTTACAAGACAAAAAGTAAGAAAACAAAAAGGAAAAGTAGAAAAGAGAATTAGTAATCGAGAAGTTAAAGAAATAGAAACTAAGGTTATGGATAATCTGTGAATTAAAGGATTTAGTGTAGAAAATCTAACTCTGACAAAATGACCACAGGAATGAGCATTGGACCCCCAAATTAAGGAGAAACCAGTGGAGCAGGAAACATCTAATCAGTTACCATATGAACATACTTTGGAGCTTTCCACAGGAAAACAGTACAAAAGTTCAGTTGGAGTGGGACAGCAAGGGGAGGAACAGGAAACTGTGGCAACTTTGATGTAGTCAATGTTGTCGAGTGATAGGCCAGTGAGTTTTCATATGAAAGAGCAATGGAAGACACAGGATGAAAGTGAAGAGAATATGGCACAGGAAGATGCTCTGCAACTTTCTGTAGAATGCCCACAGGAAATGGACAACAAAAAATGTACCCTCAGTTTAGAAGAAAATGACCTAAGTGAAGAGTTGCTTGATCTAATAGAGATGGACAGACATATTAAGATCAAGGAAAGAGATAGACTACAGAAAATCAATAAAACCCCAAAAGTTAGAAGTGTGATAAAAGAAATGAACACAGTAATTTGGACTGCTTAAAGAAATTCATGCAATATAACAGAAGTAAATAGGATATATTACTGTGCGGCTAAATTAATAACAGATAAAGTGTTACAAAAAAACTCAGGGCAGTAAAGGGGAGAAATCAAATGCCATCATGGAAGTACTGAATAGAGAAAACTATGAAACAATTAAGACAGGAAGTGTCACTGTTTGAAGAGTGCAGAAGAGGGAAGAGATCAAAAAAATATTCAGAAAGATAGACATGATAAAAGTGATGCGCAATATCAGACCAGATCAGGATCTATTGTGCACTATCTCAAATAATAAATACAAATATCAGCACAGACAGAAAAACTTAAAAGCTAAGTAGATAAATATAAAGGAAAAGTACATAATAAGCAATTTATTGATCACCCAAAAAAGTTTTATAGAAAATTTGGAAACAAGACAAAAGAAATTGAAACACCACCAAAAAACCAAAGAAAAGAAAAAAAAATAGATATATATTGGAGAAATATCTATGAAGATCCTGTGAAACATAACAAAGATGCTGAATGAATACAAGTAAAAGAAAGAAAGACTAAAAAGTTCAAATATACAAGATATGAAATGGGATGAAGTAACAACCTGAGAAATTGGAACAAAGTTAAGGAAAGTTCCTAAATGGAAAATCCCAGGCCCAATGCAGCACCTAATTTTTTGCTAAAAGTATTGACAACTTTGCATGAAGATTTAGTCATGAGTAATGCACAACCCGAACAGACACCAACCTGGTTAACAACATGAAAAACAATACTCCTACTTGAGAGAAACCTATAAGATATCCTAAAATCTATAGACCAATAACTTTCTTCCGATGGCATATAAACTATACTTAATGCTGAAAAAGTTTATAGGCATTTAGAAGAAAACTCAATCATGGCAATAGAAAAAAAAAGGGTAACAAAAGAAAGTCACATGGAACAAAGGATAATTTGTTGTTAAATAAAGTCACAATAGAGAACTGTAAAAAGGAAAATAATCTAAGTATGACATGGATAGACTACAAAAAAGCATTTGACAGTATCCCACATTCATGGATAAAAGAGTGCTTAAAAATATATAAGATACACCCTACACTGATCGATTACATTACAGTGACCATGAAACAATGGCAAATCACTTTGCAGTTAAGCCATGATAAAGGACAAATTATTATTCCAGGGATAAAATTTCAGAGGGAAAGATTCCAGGCTGACTCTTTGTCACCGCTGTTCTTTTGTCTTACCCTTAAATCGTTAAGCTGTTCATGTAACAGATTTGAACATAACTGCAATTTGGCTCCCAGAAAGCAACAACATGTAAAGACTTCTCATCTTCTTTTTGTGGATGATTTTAAACTGTATAGTTCATCAGATGAGGAACTGAAAGCACAACTGCAAATTGTTAAAACTTTTTCAGATGATAAAAGGATGTCATTTGGTTTTGATAAATGTGAAAAAGCAACCTTTAAAGCAGGAAAGTTGCAGCACCAAGAAAACATCACCCTGGGACAGGAATGTGATATAAAAGAACTTGATTAAGAGGCAGTATATACATATTTGGGAATTGATGAAGGATCGGCAATAAAACATGAATAAATGTGATTAAAACTTAGTAAGGAATATTTTAGAAGACTAAAATTAGTACTGAAAGCAATGCTGATATCTAGGAACAAAGTCCAAGCTATACACCAATTTGTTCTTCCTGTGCTAACTTATAGTTTTAGAGTGATTAATTGGCCCCAAAGGGTGTTGGATTGGTTGAACAGGAAAACAAGAAGGATGCTTTACGCTTAGCAAATTATTTATAAAAAATCAGTGCATAACAAGACTAGATATTCAATGTTCTGAAGGAGGAATGGGTCTCCTCAAAATTGATTACATGTCCAGACCTGTAATCATCGGACTGCATACATATCTGCTGACCATACAAGACTCAAACATAGCGAAAGTTTTAAAGCATGAGGAGAATAAGTCTAATATGATTTCCCTGCTTTAGTTTAACAGATATTGGTGTTAAGCAGGAATGGAAATTAAACCAGAAGTAGATAAAAATAAGGCAGCAACTGAATGCACCAAAAGATGAAAGAATATAAGGTGAAGGATCAGATGATAAGTGAAGAAATGTGAACAATGCATAAATATAGTATTAAGTAAAGAAAACTCTTGGAACAACCTCATGTTGATCAGGGTTGAATGGAGGAATGGTTAAGGAGAGGTGAGTTTAAATCAAAAGAAGAAAGGTTAATATTGGCGGCCCAAGATAGTGGACTACATGCTTGTTGGTTTACAAAGTCCATTGAACATGGCTGAAAAACAGACAAATGTAGGTTCTGTAAAACAGAATTGGGAGCAGTTCCACATCTTGTTGCTGGTTGTGATATGCTAATAGCAGAAGAACTGTATACTGAAAGGCATAATAATGTGGTGAGACTGTTGCAATGGGGATTATGCAAACATTAAAATATTAAAGTAGCTGAAAAAACATTGGAGACATGAGCTACAAAGCGTTACAGAAAATGATTAAGTTTATATCACATGGTAGCACCCATTACCAACATTTCAAAATATAGATGCAAGAAAAACAGATATAGTAGTCCATGAAAAGAAGACAAAAGTAGCATTGATCATTGAAATTGCTGTACTCATTGACTACAGTGTCTTACACACAGAGAGACACAACGTTATAAAATTCCAGAATTTGCTTGCAGAAATGAGGGCAATGTGGAAGAAGGATACCCAAGCAGTTCCAATACTAGTAGGAGCAACAGGTCTTATAAAAAGTATTTTGCAATTGTACTTAGTTATGTTACCGATACATGTAATTCTGTATGAATTGCAGAAGGAGCCACTACTGGGCACGTTGCTGGTACTGCAAAGAGCACTGCTGGCTAACACAAAAGATTGAAACAATACTAATTTCATGAACTTTAATCATACTTTGACTTAGGAATGGGGTCCATTCCTGTCATGGTATTAGAAACCCAAACAATTTAGAGAAATTAAAAAAGGCATTAGAGTATCTTATGTACATAGAGACCCAGAGTCATAAAATACCAGGATTTGCAAGCAGAAACAAGAGCAATGCAGAAGAAGGATACAAAGACATTTAGTTCAACTAGATTTAGGAGCAACAGGTCTATTATAAAAAAGAAAAAAAAAAGGGCAATTGTCTGGCAGCTAGCACTGAGGGTTAAGGCTGTGAGCTGTAGTTCCTGTGATAATGGGTTTCACTCTCAAAGCCCTCATTAATGATGAGGAAGTCATTTAAGCAAACATTATTCCCTGATCACCACTGACAGGGAAGGTGGACCTACCTGGTGAAAAAATGTGCATTTTGGGTATGCGCTCACTAAGTGCTCAACCATCCTCAACCCAGTCCTGAATTATATAGGTGAATGTTTCGCATTTACCAAAGTGTAACATCCTCACTGGTCAAGTCATACCATGAAGCAGTCTCTTTCATAACTAAAATAACCTAGGATACCACTTAACCCCAGAAATGTTAGGAATTCCTCCAAGGCAAACATGGTACACTCTGGCAAAACTGTAAGCCCACCCCACAAAACCCAGGGAACACTGCTTCTTATGTATAGTTGTTTATAAAAAAAGCAAAAAAAAAAAAACAAAAAAACTTTACAGTCATGTATATAGCTGCATCAAGGAAGTGATGCCTACCAAAAATAAGAAAAAGACAAACCTAAAAAACAAGCCATCTGAACATAAATAGGTCGTGTAACAAAAGGAAGAAAAGCATAGCCAAAATTAGGAAGAGCAATGGTCAGCAAGGTACAACTCCCATATCATATAAGTATGCAACTCAGAGAACTAGTTAATTCTACCAAAGCCACATATGAGGTTAAAGTAATCTCCCAGATCAAGAACAGTCACAATGTATGTAACCTCCCAGATCAAGAACAGTCACAATGTATTCTTTAGCTATGCCTGCATGCTCAAAGGCAATACACAAAATGTGCTGTGCTAATTGTAAAATGAGCCTCCTATACTGAGCCAGGGCATACAACTATTCTACTGGCCAATAAATTCAGCTCCAAGTTCAACCCATTTTCTCCCAATGACACAACTCAATAAATATACCAAGTTATAACTCCTCTAATTATCATTAGGTAGCAGATCCTCAATTCTCCAGTGGAAAAACACTGTATTGATGGGTCCAGATAATATCCCAGGATGCCTCCTAAATAGAAATATACATGACCTAGTGGCCCCATAGAATCATTATTTAACTGTGGTTCTAAATGGGCATCATGCTGAACGAATGGAGGACTGCAACTGTTATGCCTCTGCACAGGGGCAGTCCATGTAAGGATCCAGATAATTACAGATCCATAAGCCTATCTAGTCTCACATATAAAGCCATAGAAAGAATCACGTATGTGATAAATAATGTCATTGGAAACCTTGATACACTGGACCAACCCAGTGTGGTTTTGTCAAGGGTGGGTCATACCTGCTCAACTTGGTGGACTTTTCTGAGAAGGTCACCAAAACAATAGACAAGGAAAAAACAGTGCATATGACCTATCCTGATCTGGTCATAGTGTTCAACACAGTATCCCTCTTAGGCGTTATAGAAAAGCTCATCAGATTAGCTATAAACCCCTACATCACCCACTGGGTAGCCAGTTGACTCTCAGATAGGACCCAAGATGTCAGGATAGGGTAGTCTACCTCTAGAAAAAGGCTAGTCCCTAGTGGAGGCCCTCAGGGCTCAGTGCTGAGGCTGTTCCTTTTGGCATCTGTGGCCTATGGGTATCCACATTTTCAGGTTACTGCTAACAAGGCACAGTCAGAGAATCTCCAAAGACACAAATACCCTGTACAAGGCCTGACACAAACTAAAAACTGTTGCCAGAGCCTTGGCCTAAAGCTCAATGCCAAGAAATGTATAGTAGCAGCCTTTGATAATGTGGCCACCTGGGGAAATTACTATATGGATAATACACCCCTGACAGTAGAACCTGAAGTCAGGGATTTGCGAATGCATGTGGACAGTGACTTGGTCTGTAACCATCATGTGTCAACTGTAGTAAGGAAATCATTCAACGTTGAGAAAGTTATGAGAAAGGGTATGACATCTAGGGTCAAATATGTCATTGCTTCATTGTACTCAGCACTCATTAGACCAGTCTGGATCATCCACAAATGTTCCTTACAAAAAGAATAAATGGTATAGAAAACATGTCAAATGTGGGCCACGTAAAAGCCCTATCTCTATATTCAGTCTCCTACAGAATCCTGAGATGAAATCTATGCCTGGCCTACAAAGCATCCTCTGGTCCTGCTTTAATGGACCTACTGCAACTCCACAAAACAACAAGTATCAGACATTTTCAATCTAGGGATCTAAAGCTCATCTGTAGCATAAGTAATACATGCTGTAGGGTTAGCTATGAGTCTCAGAGATGACCTCTTCTCTGAAACAGGCTTCCCATCCATATGAAGCAGAGTTATTCCCTACCCTTGTTCAAGCATAATTTGGACCAGTGTGTGGGAAAATAAAAATTTACCCCTGGTCTTGAGAATCCAAAGAGAAAGCTTATAAATGCATTCATAGATTATTACTAGGCTAACTGCCCTCATGGGCCATTTTAAGCCTAGCCAATTACTCCCTGTGAGAATCAAACCCTGCACCTTGTGTCTCTAAGGTAAACACCTTAACCATTACATCACCCTCCCATGCATGACCGCAACTGATGCTCAAGGTATATGCCTAAGTTATATAAACCGCTGTAAAGAGCTACGGTATCAAACTCTGTCCACAACAATAGGGAAGCATGACTAGGCTTAAAAAGACCTTTAGGCTCATTAGTCTAGTAATCACCTCTAAACCTATGAGCAATCATACTTAAATATGCTATCAATACATGTATGCTCATATGAATTATAGAAGGAGGAAATTCTGGGCACATTGCGGGTGCTGAGAAGGCCAGTCTTAGCTTACATCAAGTATTAAAACAATACTAACTTCATGAACTCTAATAATACACTGACGTAGGAATGGAGTCCATTCTCAATATGGTATTAATAAACTAAAATGCTTGGAGAAATCAAAATGTAAAAGTAATAACAAGTAAAAAATGCACTTAGCAATGCAATGAAAAAAAGTACTACTGTTAAGGCATTTGAGAAAGACTGCATGTGCAAAACACAGGCAAGGTGTGAAAGAGGATACGTAAAATGTGAAACAAAGTTTAAAAGAATGCCTATATTATTAATTATTTATTATTTTATTTATTTTACATTTGTTGACCGGGCTAGTCTAACTGGATACATGTCCATTTTCAGTAGAGGCCTGAGGAGATAAGCTCCAATACAGATAAATGAAAAACTTAGTAATCAATATACAAAATAAGACTAAATGAAAATATTCATATTAAACTAGCAGATTTCAGGTACCTAAACACAAAAAATAACAGGAAAGACAACTAAATAGCAGAATTAATTAAATATAAAAAGAAAAAAAATATTGCAGGTTAAACATATTATTCTGTGAGGATAAACAAAAAACTTGTAGTGCCAGAATGCTTCTACTATACAGTATGCAGTTATAAGTCATTTATAAATAGAAAGACTAAGGTCTAGAGGGGAGGCAGGTTAAGTATATACATAATGTAAAAAGGAAGAAAACAAATACATTTTTCAGTAGGAAATGTAAAGGAAGATTCTGCACAGTGTAGTTTGGGAGGAAAACAGAATTTATAGGGATAAAATATGTATTAATTTCTGAGTAGTGAGGGCTAGGCAGAGTTTATTTCAATTAGATAGATAGTAGCCTAGTCAGGTTTAGTACAGGGGCACAACCAGTGTGTTCTAAGGTAGGGTTTTAGTCTATTTTTGAAGAGTGATAGAGAGGGAAGAGAGGAGAGGTCACTGGGGAGAAGATTCCAGGTTTTTCCAAAAGCATTTGAGAAGAGAGATTTGCCAGCTTTGTTGTTAGGTTTAGAAATGTATAGAAGATTTTTGTGAGAAGAACGCAGTGATTTCAGATTTGTGTATGGAGTGATGAGGGTAGATAGACTAGGAGTGCAGGAAGGTTTATAAAGAGTTTTATGGGTGATGGTTAGTTGATAGAATTTAATCAAGTTTTGTAGTTCAAGCCATCCCAGCTGCTTTATATTTAAGCAGTGGTGGGTTCTGTAAGGGTTACCTGTTGCAAATCTAGCAATGTTATTGTAGGAAGTTTCCAGTTTGCTGAGGTTATTTTTAGAAAGGTTAGTAAAAATAGGTGATGCATAGAGAAGGGTAGAGATTAGATGAGTATGGGCTATGGTTGTTCTAGCTGTAGGAGAAAGGTATGATTTAATTCTATAGGGGGAGCCAAGTTTTTTGTTGACAGTTTTTATTGTATTGTTGATATTGATGTCAAAGTTCAAGTTGTTATCAATGGTGATTCCCAGTAGTTTGGTAGATGTGTCAGATGATATGATGGTGCCATTAGTGGATATAACTGAGATATCAAGTGGAGAGTACTTGTGGGTTGGATTAAAGAGGAGGAGTTTAGTTCTTTTGGGGTTCAAAAGAAGACAACGTTGTGTAAACCATTGTTCAACTGTGTTAAATACTTTCTGGGTAAGAGAGAGAAGTTCAGATGTGGATTTGGCTGAGCATATAAGTGTCGAGTCATCAGCATATTGTATGCATGTGGCTTGGGGGATGGCTAGATGAAGGTCATTAACAAATATTGAGAAATGGAGAGGTCCAAGTATAGACTCTTGAGGGACACCCAGTGTAACTGGTTGGAGAGTAGAAAGACTCTTATGCCAAATAACTGCCTGTTGTCTTTTATCTAGGTAGGACTGGAACCATTTTATAGAAGGTGCATCAAATGATAGTGATTCTAGTATGTTGAGGAGAATCTGATGATTGACCATGCCGAATGCTTTAGACAGGTCAATGAATAGTGCCGACGAGAGGTTATTAAGGTTACGATTTTTATTAATATAATCTATAAAGGAAAGGAAGGCAGTGGTAGTACTGTGTGAAGGTCTGAAACCATGTTGTCAGCTGGAAAGTAAGTTATTTTGCGTTAAGTGGTCAAGTAATTGCCTATGGATACATTTCTCCATGATCTTTGCTAGGGGGGAGAGAAGGGCAATAGGACGGTAGTTGGAGAGCTCATTAGAGTTTCCGCCTTTATGGAGAGGGATAATATGAGAGACTTTCCATAGGCTAGGTATGTGACTTTCGGTAATCGTCCTATTGATCAGAATGGAAACAGGATAAGCTATGGATTTGGCTGATAGCTGTAGAAAATTGGCAGGTAGTTGATCTCAGAGGGAGAGCATGGTTTTAGTTTTTGTATGAGGGTTTGAATGTATGTAGTTGGGACAGGTTGTAAATGAAAAGGAGGGGGTGAGGTAGAGTTATAGGTGGGTGGAGTGAAGCTATTAGGTGTTAGCTGACTAGCCAGTGTTTGGATAGTATTTGTAAAGAAGGTATTGAATGTATTGGCTGTATTTATGGGGTTAGTATGGTCAGTGTCTTGAGGGTTAGGTGTGGTGGATTGACCTGGGTTGAGTAGTTGGTTAATACTAGTCCATAATTTTTGAGGGTTGTTTTGATTAGTTTGTTGGAATTGTAGGTAGTATTTTTTTTATCAGAGAGTATAGCTTTCTTAGTGTCATTTCTTAACTGTCTAAAGGTGTGATGGTCAAAAGGGTTTTTAATCATTCTCCATTTGGCCCAGTGTTTATTTCTAAGGTACATTTTGTGTTTGGTTGCTTTTGAAAGCCATGGGGCAGAGTTGGTTTTAACTCAAATTAATCTGGTTGGAGCATATTGGTTGAGAATAGCCAGAAAGTTAGAGTTAAAGTACTTGATGGCTTTTTCTAAAGGGAGGTATTTTAAGGGAGACCAATTGCATGTTCTTAGTTCATTTTTGAATAGCTCAAGGTTAAAGTTCTTTTTGGATCTGATATTTTTGACAGATTTAGGATTGGGAGTATGGGTTTTGTGTCTGATAATATAGGTGAGTGAGTGGTCACTTATATCATCAGGAAGGGTTCCTGAATCATAGTTGTGAGGGTGATGGTTTATGAGAATCCAGTCTAATATGCTAGCTTTCTGGTTAGTTTTATTGATCCTGGTAGGGGATGTAATAGTTTGAGTAAAACCATGTAGGTTGATGTGGGTTGTAGGGAGGCTGCTGCAATAGCAGCTCCAGTCAATGTTTATATCTCCTAGGATTATGGTTTCTTGAGGCAAGTATTGAGAAAGCCAGCAAAGAATATTTTCCATAGTGGAAATGTTATTACCGGGAGGAAGATACATACAGATGATATAGATGGATTTGGCATTGTTAATTTGAAGTTTGGAGATGAGAATTTCAGCATTGGAATCAAGAGGTATTTTACAGTTGTAGGTGATTAGCTGTAGTCCTGATTTAAATAGAATAGCTACCCCTCCTCCTTTCTTGGCTACTTGGTTGAGTCTTAGTATGTTATATCCAGGTGGAAGGAATTCATTGTCTTTGGTAGAAGGTTTTAACCATGTTTCTGTTAAGCAGAGGATATCAAAGGGATATACTTCTACTAGAGCTTGTAGTTGAGGTATTTTGTTGTTTATGCTGCGTATATTAAGGCTACATGGAGGGAGTTAGATGTTTTACTATGTGGATTGAATGGGTAGGGATTTTGGCTGTGGAGAGTACTAGGAGTATTTGTTGGGCCTGGGTTAGGGTGGATATCTCCATCTTTTATAGGAAGTAGTATATCTATGTAGCTTGGGTTAGGGAATTTGTTGTATAGAAGTAGATTTTTCCTGATATTGAGGGTGCAATATTTCAGATGTTGTATTCTATGATACTTTGCAAGTAGGTATTTAGGTGAAGTTGTTATGTTAGCATGGTTAAGGAGGAGTGGAATGGATGGAGCATCGGTTTCTTTGTTATGATAGGGATGGTCTACATGTAGTGGATATTCATAGGAAGTAAGTATGTAGGCAAAGATTAGAGGAAGAATTAGTAGTGGTGTGAATAGATGTAGGATAAGTAGTGGGGTATGAGGTTTATACATTGTGCAGATTTTTTATTGGATATATGTAAAGGGTGAGGTTGGAAAAATGTGAAGGATATGGTAAGGTGGAAGGGAGTGTTAAGTAAGGTAGATATAAGAGAAGATGAAATGTGGTGGAGTGTTATGAGAGTAGTAGGAGAAGGAAGAGGTGTGGTTAGTAATTACTAGAAGTAATTGGAAGAGGAAGAGGTGTGGTTAAGTAAGTATAAGAGTAGGACCCCTGGAGGTGGGTGGGAATTGGGGGTAGGGAGGGGAGTGGAGCGAGCCCGCAGGGCGAACGGAGCGGGATGAGAAAGGTTCAGATGCAGTTGTAAAAAACAATCAGCAAGACTGACTCCAGAGGAGAAGTTAGACAAGATAGATGTGGGAAAAGATAGCGAGAAATTAACCTAGAAGAGGTGAGTGTGGAAGTAGAAGTAGAGGGTAAAGTGAGAGGACTAAAAGGTAGTTAAGGAACAGCAAGAGAAAATAGTGTAAGTTCAGGGCATAAGTGACAAGAAAGAGGGAAAAGCTGGTGTGAGGAGCCCCCTAGTGGACAGTTCGGGTAATTGCAAGGCCGATAGAGGCAGTTAAAGAGCAAACAAGAAAAGGTTGCTGGACAAAGGGAGTTTAAAGAGGGAATGGGAAAAGAGAGTAAGAGGTACAGCGGGGGGGGGGTAAAGGCTGCTGGCTGTCCTAGCTCAGGACTTTCTCTAACCTGTGGTATAGGTACAATAGTAGAAAGTGTCTCTGGCAAGAATTATTCCACAAACATACTTTGCTGGTGTCCTTTGGAGAGGTATTGTAGGGTGGATTATTCAGTGAGGTGGACCTCTGATAAGTTGGAGTCCTTTATTCTCCTAGAGACTAGTGCAGGTAGTACAAGATGGCCAGATAACTTGAGGAGGCAAGAGAGAGAAGGTAGGGATGAGAAACAGTAGATTCCACATAGCAAGATAAGCGTACTCATACATTACACTACTTAATCAGCGACACATCCATAATAGTAAATTACATTTCTAGAAAACCCATAATTCTATAGAGAATGGGCTATGCATTCACAAAAACAGTATTGATATATAACAAATATGTCAATCAAAACACTTGTCAACAATCTAGTACTCTACATTGCTATAGTACAATGCCCATTTGAAAGTAGCACTAAATTAAATAAAGCAATTTGAAAGTAGCACTAAATTAAATAAAGCAATTGGACATGATTAAATATTTAACTTCAGTAATAAATAAGACATGTTACATGTATCTACATATGCTATGCTCGAACTACAGTAGTAGTACATCATGTAAACATTTTCTTCCAAATGCTGTGCTAACACTTCCTCAGCACTAGGTTGATCTTTGGGGAGGAGTCGAGCATCAGGGTAAAAGAAAAGTACTATTTAGTGATTTATACAAAAGCCTTTTGCAGGCTTTGGGGACCCATATATTAGCTAGTACCCTCAGAAAAGGTCCTCTTGATTGGAAGTGAATAAAAATGTATAGTTTGAGTCAGTTTTGCCGTACGCCAAGCTTAGAGTCAGCTTTCAGAGGCAATCAATGCTTAATGCCGACTTTCAGCTACACAGAGTCAGTACTGTAGGCTATTTAGGCCCTCTGTGTGAGCAAATACAAATAAACAATAGAGTATGTAATATACAAGTAATTCACTAATACCAGGTAAATAACTGTACTAGTACACTAAGAAAAAAAGTATTAATGTAGGTCAAAACCCCTAAAACATGCTTCGGAGACTGATGTCTCACACTCAGGGAAAGACCCGATTTCAAGGGAGATTGCCAAAATCAGTTTACATTGATATCTATAAAAGACCAAAGCCTAATATCGGCTTTCAGCTGCACGGGCGGCAGCGCTAGAATCTGAAAGGACCCACCAAGCGAGCAAGCAAAAAAAAAGCAGTTTAGTGGATAGATTAACACTATTTCACTTCATAAGTGAAGATAATGAGCTAAATAAACTGATTAGTATACCTCAAATCACAATTTCTAGGCTATAAGCTAAATAAATTGATTAGTGTAGCTCAAATCACAATTTATAGGCTATGGAGGTCCCTATGTGTGTAGGGACACTCAGAGAAAGGTCCGCTTAGGTAGAAGTAAAGGGAAAGAGTTAAGGACAGGTGTTGTAGTACACCAAAACCAAATATCAGCTTACAGCTGCTCACGAAGCAAGGCTATAAACTATTTAGAACCAAATGTGCGAGCAGTTTCAGATAAGCAGGACTGATAATAATTAAGTAGTTTTAGGAACTCCACATGGAAGACGGAGTTCAGGAAGCCGAGCCAAGGAAATCAGTGAACTCTTACAGTCAGCAGTTTTAGCTTTTGGAGAATAATTAATATTTAAATATACAATGTAGAATATTGAAACTTTATAAATACAGAATATGCATATAAGCATATTGCACTGCACACAGCAGAGTAAGATGTTACATCTCAGTCATCTCCAAAATCCCCACTATATCAAAATGGAACTCCAAGTACAACCCCTCAACCCCTGGTTCTTACCCTGCATCACTGTTCCAGGATAAATAACTCTCCACCTAATTTTCTCCTCATGCTTCTAACTCTAACTCCCTACTTTTTCTACAGATCTTCTACATGTCTTTGTGCAATGTAGCCACAGTAATGAATCTCATTCTACCTCAGTTTTACTACCATGGACCTCTGTTTTTCATTTTTATGATTGTAGAATTCGAGGCACATACGTCTCTGTTACATATCTCAGTCTCATACCAATATCTTAATTTCCATCATAACTGCGTCAGTTTCCTTTTCATAACTACACTTCCTTTGGGCAGAATTCAGAAACAGGCCAGGCTGTGGCAAAAAGGGCACTTTATTTTGAGCATGTAAGCTAGCAGTTCAGACATACATTAGCTACAGTGAGGAAAATCCTCATTATCAGCTAATTGTCATGTTTCGGAATTGCTTAGTGATTACTGCAAGCACTAACAAATACTTTGCAGTGGTAAGCACCTGTAGGCCAATGCATTAAGTTGGGACATGGACCAACTTCATTCAACCCCCCACACACACACACACACACACATGTACACATTTAAACACAAACAGATAAACACACCACCATACCTCTTACCTGTTCCTGAGTTTACTGAACATTTATGATGTTACGTTCTTTTTTTTTCACTGTTCTTGTAAATCACAAATGAGTACAGTAATGCCAGACATTAGAGTGTCATACAACTTATTGTTTGCTTGTTTTTTTTTTTTTTTTGAGAGGGCCTGCATCATCCTATGGCCTTGCAGAACCCCATATCAGCACTATCTCACCCCCATATCCACACTATGTATTCCATGTACTCTAATTCCCCTTGGACTTTCTCTGCTTCTCATGATGCTATTCATGGAAACCAAGGATGTTCCTGAATGTCTTGGTCATCAACATTCCACTGGGGTTCTTTTTTGTTATGTCTCCTCATTTCATCTGAAGGAATGGCATGCAATAGGGACATGCTGTCGTATCACCGCACCATCATGGCAACTCAATATCCTTAGCCTAATCCTCCTTTGCACTATGATCTCTTCTTTATACACCCCCGGCCTCCACCTGGAATCATGAGAGGAATGCCATCAACACTGCCCTCCCCAGGGATGGTAATGACCATCCTTCCCCTACTGCTCTGTCAGTCACCTGAGCAACTAATCAAACCTGGTCAGCTCTGCCATAATCAGGGTTTTATCCCTTTACACCACCAGAAAAGCTAGCATATATCTTATTGTTCATAATAGCCTTCTTGCTCCAAAACCCATTGTTCTATTGACTATGGATAAGAATCAGAGTGTTATGAAAACAGGGCCTGTGATATTTGTGTTCCCACCAATATGTCTTTCTTGGTGCAAGGTCTGTTGTTCAATCAAATTTTGAGGTGACTTAGGGTAATAGTTAAAAGCTCATGGTGCCAAGGGTCCCCACCTGCAGGATTCCAGGATGTGCTTGTTAGTTAAGGGGAGTTTATAAGTATGGCAGCCTCAACCCCCCCCCCCCACACACACATACACTCGAGTGTATACAAACACACACACACGGAAATATCCTACACACACACACACACACACACACACACACACACACACACACACATGCAAACACACACACACACACACAAACAAACACACACACACACACACACACACACACACACACACACACACTTATGCATACACTACTTATCTAATGAACTCCTTGACACTTAAATCTAATGTAATGTTTCCCATTAAAGTAAAGGGTGAATGCAAACTTTTGGATGTGTTAATTAAAACAGCTGCTGCTGGTGATTTACACAGCTGAGCAGTTCTTTGAATCACTTGGCTGAGTAAATCATGTACCACATGTATTTCTGAAGGGAGATCACATGGCTTATTATCACATGGCCACCCCATACCTTATTTACATTTAGAGAAAGATAGAGGGACAACCCAGAATGGGCCTGCACCTCCCTTGAGTAAACACATTGTGATAGAGCTGTCCCTGAATTAAAAACAGCTGCCAGTTGTGGTAAATAGGACTTATCACTGGAGGGAAGGTAACATTTCTGAATCCCAGAGTTTATTTTTACATTTCATTCTTCATCCCCCTTAGACAACATATCAGAAATGTATGATGAGTCTATATAATGCTGTCCATAGAGTCTTCCTTTGTATATCTGAATTGATCATGATTTTATCAATCTACCTATTATATCTACATACATATATATATATATATATATATATATATATATATATATATATGTGTGTGTGTGTGTGTGTCAAATATCTCATATCTGCAAAAGATTCACTCTTCATTCTGATGTTATTGAACATGCTTTGCAAATATTTATATCCTGATTTCCAGTAATATATATATATTTTTAACTCTTTTTATTGTTTAAAGGTATTTTCATAAAACACATAGACCAACAAACTAAATACAAAATCTAATACATATACAAACAAAACATTATCAAACTATTTACAACTCTCATCAATACCCTAAACAAAACTTAATTATCTCAGATGAAATATCAGTTCAAAATATAGTTAAATAGAAATTTCGAAATCTCCTTTTGTACTAGCTGTTGCTTCATGGAAAACCATAAGTATTTATGTGCCAGTATTTGTTTTCTAGCTACAGGCTTAAAACCTTCCCATGATTATACCGACCTATTTTTCCAATTCAACGTGATATAGTACTTCATTAACATAAAAAGGGCAATCAAAACCTGTAAATGTTCTTTGCTTATTCCTGGGGGAGGTATATGCAAGTGAGTAAATTTCCATGATAGAGTTGTTTTCTTGTACCCCATCTTTTCTAACTTGACCCTTAAAGCACACCACAATTTGTACGAGCATTTGCAACTCCAAAAAATATGAATGATATCTGCTACCTGGGACGGGCAAAACTCGCAATAAGGTGAAGTGTTGTAATACATTTTATTTAATGCCTTAGGTGTATAATAAGCGTTATTAACTAACATGAGTTGTGTATACTTTAGCTTTTGAAGGGGTATAAATTTGGAATAATTTTTTATAGCATGGGCGATTTTGCTGGTTGTAATCGATGGGTCTTGTTTCAACCAATAGTTAGAATGAATACATTCTTTGTTGTATTTAATAGCAGTAATAACTTTATATACATTCGAAATCATTTTTTTCTTCTGGCAAAACAACTCCCATAGGGTTCTACAAGTAGCAATATTAGTGTCTAAGGCAGCAAGATCATCCCCAAACTTACAGCAGAGCTCCTTCAATTGCTTAAGTATGCTTGCATACTTGGGCTGAAGATTTAATCTGTTCCTTGTAGAAGTTACTGAATCGCGTTTGAATGGGAGAAAGTCTGCTATAACCTTATCCTTCAATAGTGGAAATATATCTAAGTTAATCATCTTATTATTTAACTTGATATTAGGGTTAAGATGAATTGGCTGAAGTGTCATAAAAGCCGAATATAGATTCAAGGAAATGAATAGCTTCTGTGTAATTATGATTTTCTCCTTTACATCCCTATGTAATTTATATTTCTTCCTGCTGTCCTGATCCAAAAAGGGGAGTGCCCTCGGGTTAAACTGAAGTGATCTAAAATAGTTATAGTATAGCTTCACCCAAGTCGGATGCCACTTAGTAGAATCACTCACGTATTCTGCTATATTAATTATCCTGCCACTAGTGATTATTTCATAGTATGTTTTCAGATCAGGGAGACCAAGACCCCCTTTTCCAGTAATATTGTTTGCCTAATGCAAAACCATCTTTGATTTTATTTCCTTACTGTATTTCAGATCAACTGCTGTTCTATTTATGATTATAAAAGAATCATGGAAAACTTACATCTTATTTATGCTAAAGTGAATTATAGTGTTTATCACTTTGTATACTATATGTATAATGAACAGGAACTTTTTATTGTTTGTATATGATCTATTCATTGTTTGAGAACCAGTTGGACAATCCCGGCAAGCACATGCAACATAAATACTACAGTGTAATAGGCTAGAACTAAAGCTTGTGAATGTTTTATGGATGTACAAAAAGAGGAGAATAATTATATTTGCATCCCTCTTGTTTGCCTAAGGTAACATCAAGTGGACTAAAACTGCACATTTTTGGAATGGAATCACCAGTACCACAGAATCTAAGAACTAGTGCTCAATTACATATCCGGCATTGGCAATAAGCTACCTTTGTAGAAAAATCACTCTGCAAAAAACAATGATATAGATCACATGTGGGCCATTTGTGGGAGTCCTAGGTACTGCCTGAGTGGCTTTCAGACCCATTACATTGCAGAATACATAACAGCTGATAGAGTGGTAACTTTTGCTTTACTATACCTTTTTCCCTTCTCACCAGGTGGGCATATGCTTCAATATGGGTAGAGTCTGGGTACTCCAGTTTCTCAGGGAAGTAAGCTATGTCATAAAAAGTCAACACAAAGTTGGCTTTCTCCTCTGTGGAATGAGAAAACCACAAAAGGTCTCACACTTGATTAATTTATGCAGTCGTCTTGAGACAGATGTCTGAGAAACTCCTACTTTGTCCCCTGCTGATCATGAAAGGTGACTTGTAGTTAGCAATCTCAAATCCATATAGACTTTGATATCCCCATTTATACAGTATGTACTGCACACATCCTGTGGGCCTGCAATGAGGGTGGCACATCTCAACCATCAACTGTATGGAGACTCTAGCCATACAGTGGATGTCCACAATTTCAGAGGCATAAAGAGCATGAAATATTAGGCATGGACCGATAACATGTGACCTTTGAGTCTGATGACGTGCAACACCATGACTATGGCTGTGACTATGCCATACATCATTCCACAACTTACCTCCAGTAACTCAAAGATTTTACTGTGGTCACTAAATCTGGAGATAGCACTTCTATTACAGATAGATAAATAGCTATTCATATAGATAGATATATGGATTTACCTATGTGAGTCTGAAGCACTGTCTTTCTGCTCATCTTTCATCGGAAATTATGCACCAAAAAATATTGAGTCGAAAAACATAAAAAGCACCAAAATGCTTTTTTGCACCCCCCCCCAAAAAAAAAAATTAGATATACCAACTCTAAGGTCAGAGAATAGTGAAGAAAAATTGGAAAAAAATGCACCACCAGTTCACATAATACATAGGAAAAAAATTCATTGCGAAGAACAAACATCACACTAAAGACACACAATGGCAGAGTCAGAGATGACTTGTAGATGTTCCTATATATATATATATATATATATATATATATATATATATATATATATATATATATATATATATATATATATATATATATGTATATAAAACCAACTAAGGGAAAAGCACAAAACTGGAAAAAAAATGAGAACACTAACAACATGTATGCAGGGTGCAACCCCCCCATACACCCCCCCCCCCATGTGGAGTGCTGTAACCCCACACCCCCATAACGTATATATTCTAACTCCAAGATCGCACTACAGTGGGAAAGAGGGGATACTCCCTTATCCCCACTGTGCCGCAGTCTACAACAACCTACGTTGCTTTTTGCTTACTTGGTTTTTTGTGAAAGTACATTTTTGAATAAATGTACTTTGACAAAAACAGGGTCACGACATTACAGTTCTTTGAAATGTAATTTCACTGACTGAAATGAGATCCATATATAAATATATATATATATATATATATATATATATATATATATATATATATATATATAGATAGATAGATATATACACACATATAGATTTAGATAGAAGTATATATGTTTACGAGTGCATGCATCTGAATTGCTTACATCATATTTTTTATTCTTATTTGCATCTGTGGAGTCACTCATTTTTATAACTTTGCTCATTACCTTCTTCTCATTATACTACCATTAGCATACTATGTGGGCCGCTGAATTTTCTGGCCTTTCCCAAACCTGCTGTCTCTGAATTGCCCACATTCCGTGGTTAACTGCTCATCCTGCACAATTGCTTACCTCAGAAATCTAGAGGAAACCAAATGAAAGGACATTGCTTCCCATCCTTTCTGTTAGCTTAGTGTTCTTAAGCAAGAGATCTTTTTAGTTAGAATCCACTGGGGTCATTCCAGTTGTTTGATATATCTAGTGAGGTACATCACAAAGGGTCATTGTATTATGTGATTGGATTAACTAATGCGGAATATAAGAAGCAACACGATGCTCAAAGGAAATGGAATTATCAATCCATGTGCCAAGGTCTCTAGCTACATTATCATGCTAAAGTCAGGAGTTATATGTACTATAAGCTGGAACAATGGGTTGTCTACCAAACATGACAATATTGCACATTTTTGCAACAATTAGAGTCTGGTAGTTGTACATCAAGTATTGACATGTGTAAGCGTACACTATGCAGCCTGGGTGTCAGAAGAGGACTTGAAAAAAACACCCAGGTTACAGCCATCCACAAATGTGGTTAACCATAAATCTTGATTTGTGATCTGGGATCCAAAATTTAGATGTCAAACAGACATTCCCATATCTAACTCAACATAACACCACTCTCCACCTTCATACTCTCTGATGAAGCACCTACTATCCTTACTGTGTGAGTTCTATAATTTAAAATAGTTGATTTCCATCTGGCTACACTGGGATCTTTTTGAAATGTGTTCATTATGTTAGTATGAGGAAAGGTGTCAACTTGCTTTGGCCAAGTTGAGGAATGCTGTGTTTACAGTATCAGCATTGACAACATACTGGGTTACCATTTCAAAGATATTAATCAGATTAATTTGATAGAATCCATCATTGACAAAGTGAAACTGCTATGGGTCTAGTCTGATAAGAGTTTTATTGTCAGATAATCAGGTCAGTTTCAAATGAGACTTGACTGGCAGTTGGTGCAGAGGTGAAGGCTGCAAGCTATAGTTGCTGCAGCACAGGCTTGGATTCCCTCAACAAACTGTTTGCCTAATGTGTGACCTTTTTTTAAAGAATCTTCTTTATTAAATTATCACTTATGACATAGCCAATCATACATTTGTGGAAATGAAAACAAATCGTATTGAGATATTTTCAGTTGAAAATGTCATGCATCACTTTTAACTTACCCAGTCATTATCAGTCAAACATTACAAGGCTCATTCAATTCCTGTCTTCCCTTAAACCTCATTCCCCCCCAAAACATTATTCTGCATGTATTGCTCCCACAATTCCATTTTTGCTATGTAATTTGCTCATACCCTTTTCTGAATATGCTACTTCCAGTTGTTTTACCTCTGTTACTATATTCATTATGTCTAGTACAGTTGTTTTAGACTTTGTTTTTGATTTTCTAGTAAATGCTTTTTTGGAAGCCACCAGAATTGAACTCAGGAAGGCCTTACTATGTCTGAGCAATTCCTATTCTGTATGATAGCTCAAAAAATCATTTCCTTAATTAATCCAATTTGCTCACCCAGTATTTCTGTTAGAGTAATTTGCAGAGAATTTTTAAAGCCTGCCAACTCATTACACTCCTAAAAATACATTCCCAATTATCTCTTTCTTCCCCTTCACATCTCCAACATTTGCAATCTACTGGAGGAAAAAAATTCGTTGGAGTCTGCTTGGGATAAAAAAATACCTATGCAAACACTTCCAAGCAGAGATCCTAAATCTTCCAGATGTTGTTGCATATTTGGCAGCCATGCATATTTTCTTTGTGAATTGCTTATCCAATCTCTCTTCCTAACCACCTCTGATTAACTCCTACAGTTATCATGCAATATTTTATTTGCCCTACTAATTATCCTATTTTTAACAACAGCTTCTGTTCTAGATCCTCATAATAGCTTTACCAGTGCTGGCCTTTCACTTAGGATCTCCCTATTTCTTTCTCTTTGTGTGTACTCTGATATTAATCCTTGATATTGAAGGCAATCTCTAGCCTGCAGTCCAAATTAGTTCTTGGCCTCTTTCTATTCTATTACCTTTCCCTCTCTAATTATTTTCTCCCAATACCTTTGTTCTTTTGCCAGATTTTTTTCAGTAAATTCCAGTCTCCTCTTCCGTATTCTCTGTGCTCCTAATTGCAGTCATCCCTATTAGCAGAATCTCCTTTCTCCATCCTTTTACTTTATGAATATAATATTTTGTATGGTTGTTATTCTTCTTAAGGATCTGCATCCAAAATCTCAGTCTCTCCTTCTTTCTTGAGTTTCCCCGTTATCATCATAATCTCTTTCCACTTTAAATTATAGATTTCTGATATTGCTATGTGTAGAAGCCTTAAATGCGTAGTTCTGAAATACCTCTTTAAATCAGGTCCTCCCAAGCTATCTTGTTCTACTGGAAGGATCATCTTATCACACTTAACTGTTGCCCTCTTCTCCTCCCAGATAAAATCCTTCAACTCTTTATTAATTGCTATCCACAATTTCTCCTCTGGTTGATAAAAATATACTTGACCTGTGTATAAACTAAAGGGACTAAAAACATTTTCACTGCTTGTATCTTGCTATCCATATCCATAAAACAGAGCTTCCAATTTCTCATTTTGTATTATCTTTTGTTTTGTTATCTTCATTAATTTTATATCATAAAAAAGACATGAAATGGTGTCAGAATGTTGCACAACACTGAAATAACTGTTTCTGGTTTTATCAGGTATAACATGATATAATCTGCAAATAAAACCAACCATTCTTGACTACTGTACCAATTATATCTTTGAATTTCTGAGTACCTTATTTTCTTTGCCAATGGTACTAAATATAACACAAATAACAAGGGGGAAAGAGAACATCCCTGCCGGGTTCTTCTGCTTAAACAGAACTTATCTTTGACGAGCCCTCATTTTACTTTTTGCCTCCATTCCATCATATATCCTTCTAATCGACCTTATAATTTTATCAGGGAATGCAATGCTTCCATTGTCCTACTCATAAAAGCTTCTCTGTCAAACGCTTTCTCTGCATCAAGATCAACAAGTCATCATTGTACTATTAATGTTGTCAATTGTTTGCCTCCCCTCCACAACACCACATTGGTCTATAGCTATCAATTTTAGTATCAGTTTTGCCATTCTTTTAGCCATTATAGACATAAACACTTTATAATCATAGTTTAGAATTGTAACAGACTTCTATGAAGGTAAATCTGATGGGTCTTTACCATCTGTAGGTATTACAACCACCACCATTTTCTTCTGGGATGTTGCTGCTTCTCCTCCTTTTAAAATGCTGTTAAACAATACCTTCCAGATCTTTATCACTTTCTTTCCTCCTAGCTCTAATCATCCACAGAATGCCATCTATTCCTGGGGGCTTTCCTGCAGATTGGTTATACATCACCACTTTTATCTTGTCTCCTCCTATCCTGTTACAAATTGTGCATTATCTACCTCTAACCTTGGCATATTAATTCTTCAATAAACATTTCCATTTGAACTTTTTCTTGATTTCCACATTTATCTGTTTAATACAGATTTTCATAAAATTTCTGAAATATTTCTAATACCTCTACATATATCTAGATATCTTCTTTGTTATAGGCTCCCTAAGCTTGTCAACAACCATTTCTGCTTTCTGTTGACTGAGCCATTGTGCTAGCAGTTTTTGTGCTCTGGAGACATAAAAAACAGTTCTTTAACATCAATCTTTCTAAACTCATGCATATTATCAAGGTAGTCCCTCATTTTCTCTTTAGCACTCTGCAGTTGGGCTTCTTCTTGTTCTGTGATATTTCTGCCATTCTAAAATAATTTAACCTTTGTCATTCCCTCTAAATAATTCTTATAACTTCTTAACCACACTTCATTTTCATTTATTTCCACCTTATTTTTAAAATTCACTTTAATTTTATCCAACTCCAGAGCTATATGTTCAGAAAACATTTCTAACTTCTCTAATAACTCCCGAATTGGTGGGTAAGCACCAGCATCTCATTTTTATTTCACTGCACTGCATTTTTGGTTTAGTTGTTATTGGCATATGTTCTAATGCTCCCTGCTGGACATGGGCTGTTATCACTAAATGCAATCTTGAGTAGTGACTAGTACTTCTACGGAATTACATTGGGTTGAAATGTAGACTTAAATGATCTCTTGGTCGATAACCTAGTAATCTCCTACAATCTTATGATCCTATGATAAAATAGTTATTTCACGTGTATCAAATCTTTCAATTAAATGTTCATCTTTCTGTGAAATATAATTTCTGTCTAGCCTAGCCCAATTTTTGTACTTTGAGAACAATATGAAAATTCTCTCTGAACTCGTAATACCAAATTCACATTTTCCATACAAAAAATATTTTCATAAATTT